>NC_056733.1:249424600-249587100 GCF_019279795.1 Protopterus annectens | reverse complement strand
AGACTAGTACCTTATTCATTATGACAGTGCCACTTTGCTTGAATGATATTTAAGTTAAATATCTCATGCGATACTCTTTTGTCGGTTGTATGGCAAAACGACATTCATTCCACATGGAAAATGGTATGTGCTATTGTTGCGCTTGAACCGTGAATGCCTGTTTGTTAGGCGGATGCTCTAAACACTACACTACTGACACGTTGATTCTGCATGTTTTTCTCTATTTCAATGAATATGATGTATAAGCTATGCTCGGCAGAGGGCAGTGACATGCAGACACTCTGTGCTTTGCTTAAACCTTCAATACAGCAGCAATTCCAGTGTATAATAGGGACACAGGGACAGAAAATCTAATTGTGAAAGTTCTAGGGACCGGGCTCAACATTCCACTACGTGCTTGTGTGTTTACTATTTCGATTTTATTTCACTGATCGTGGACACTCTTGTATGCTTAGCATACATTTTGGTATCCACGGACACTGAATTATTGACTTACTATTAGGGGCGGGCTCTACTGGTAGGCATAGTAGGTTTTGCAAGTGTTGGGGCATGTTTACGCCTCCGTAGAGCACTTGTACACGCCTCCTGCACTCACACATGTTTCCTGTGCACGTCGAGGTTGCGATGGTGCACCCTCATACATATTCATATGGAGCTGCTGCACCATCTGTAGTGAGGACGCACAGCGCAAGGCTAAAACCGTCCTTGCGCCGAGCTTCTTGAATCCCAGGGATACTTTGTCATGTCCATATGTCTTCCCTTCTGTTTTCCTTACTTTGTGTGTTAGACTTCCTATGGTAAATCCTTCACTTTGGAATTATTTCATAACTTCAGCTTCTGTAAATTTAACCTTTTCTTTACTAATCTTCTCTTTTACAGTCCCCCTTTGTAATCTTATTGTTTGGGTTGTGAAAGTTTCCATACTTGGATACTTTGCCTGTGTTTCTCTTCAAATATATTTGGAGATGCTTTCTGGTATTGACTATTTTGGCTTTCTCCTCTACACAAACATTGCAAGAAATCAGATCTCTTTTTCTTTCCCATGTCCATGTTTATTTTTCATGCCTTTTGAAAATCTCTAGGCTTTGTTCTTTACATTTTTTGCACTTCCTTGATTACGTATTCTTCCAAGTGGCACAACATTTTTGTCTATATAATAGTTTTCACTGATCTGTTGTATAAATGAACACAGAAATACATGTGATGGTTTTGATAGTTTTTTTATGCAAGTATTTTTCTTTCCACCAGTTTCTGTCTTAATCATTTTGAATGTGTTCTATCTGGAAATTCTGGGCTTCTTGCATAATAGTAACAGCACATAATGTCTTCCTTATCCTCACTACTCCACTCTGTCATCTTTATGGCTCCTTTCCAGCCTCTCGTTTATTGTGGACTACTACTTCTGTCTAAAATGTGGTAGGTGGATCCTCCCCTGAATGTGGCCTAGCCTCATTGCTGGAATGTTTCTGCGTCTTGAAGACTCTACACTGCCAGTTTTTCACTGTGTGCATACGTGGATGAGGCACTTGTTTATACTGAGACTTGTGTACCCAGTTGTTTTTTTACTTTTTAACCATGATATATGCTATCTAAAGTACATTGTATACAGCAGTGTCATACCCAGTAAAGTATAGTTTATTTAAAGAGATGCTCATCGCTAACTAGTATCGATGTTTCCTACATTTTACAATAGCTGATTTTGCTTATTGTATGTATTTCTGGACTCCAACTTGTTCTTGTTACACAAATTTGTAAGGAAAGCAATTTCATGCATTTGCAACTCAACAAAATAAATCCTAATTGGAGGTTATCAGTCTAATGGCCCTAGAGCCTTTTAAGCCTAGCCATTCATGCCCCAGTTTTCATAGTTGTCTGTGCCCAAGGACTAGAAAGATTTTGGTGTATGCCTGTGCCTTAGACTATAAGCTGCTGCCATCCATAAAAGCCATAGGTGACAAGCAGGGGTGAATTTATGCTTTCCCATTGATTGGTCCAAATGTTATTGGAATAAGCTTAAAGAAGAGCTTTGTTTCACATAAATGGAGAATCTTTTTCCAGAAAAAGGGTAAAAACACAAACCTGTTCCTCCAAAGGTTCCTAGAATTTATAAACTCAAATGCTATGGAACAACTTGTTACCACTCCCACAAGAGGGGAAAACATACTAGACCTGATCATCACCAACATGGGGACTCTATGCTCCAGACCAGAAGTGTATCCCTCACTGGTAAGATCAGACCATAAACTAATCTCACTGGATATTCACATCCCGACCCCACCCCCTGCCCAGAAAACCACAGTGAAAAACTTCTCTAAAGCAAATTTCACACTCCTCAAAACCAAGGTGGAATCCTTCAAAGCCCCCAGGCCTGTGGAAAATATGGCCCAGACCGCAGAATCCTTTATAAACGCATTTTATGAACAACTTCAGGAATGCATGGATCATGCGATCCCAAATAAAACCAAGACCCAATCCTCCAAAGGCAGACATCCTGTCTGGTGGACCCCAGCCATAAACAAACTATACAATAGAAGGAGGAAGCTACTAAATGATAGAGCAAAATCCCAAAAAGGGAAGGCATCACTGATCAGTATTAGCAAAAAACTACGGGCACTCATAAAATTGTCTAAGGCCAGCTTCGAGAGAAAAATTGCACAGGACACAAAGGATAATCACAAGGCTTTCTTTAGTTATGTTAGGAACCTGGGTGGTAATTCCCAAATATGCTCAGAATTAGTCCAAAATGACAAAAAATACACTGAACCCACAGACATTGCCAACATCCTAGCTGACAGGTTCAGCACAAACTCCCCCCCCCCACCAAAAGGACTAATATCTATCCCAGCAGAGTGCTGCCCCCCTGACATCTCAGATGCTCAGGTAAGAGCCGCCCTCTCCAAAGCAAAAAACACAGCATCAATGGAACCAGACGGTGTCCCGGGCTGCATCCTACATGAACTCCAAGAAGAGCTAAACCGAAACATAAAACTACTGTTCAATCTCAGCCTTACTACAGGATATGTGCCCAAAGAGTGGCGTACAGCAACAGTGGTCCCTCTCCATAAAGGGTGCCTCAATGGATCCTGGAAACTATCGCCCCGTAAGCCTGACTCTCTTGGTCTGCAAAGCTATGGAAAGGATCATCATAGACCTCATAAATAAAGATATTGGGGACCTATAGACACTGGATCCTACCCAGTTCGGCTTTGTTAAGGGCAGATCCTGCCTCTTAAACCTGGTTGATTTCTTTGAAACAGTCACCAAGGCCATTGACGAGGGGAAGGTGGTCCACACAGCCTACCTGGACCTCGCAAAAGCCTTCGATACAATACCCCACTCGGGCATTATAGATAAGCTCACCAGCTTAAATATAAACCCCTATGTCACTAGATGGATTGCAAACTGGCTCAAGGACAGAACCCACATGGTTAGAATTGCTGGAGCCATGTCAGACTCAAAACCAGTTACAAGTGGTGTCCCACAAGGCTCAGTCCTGGGACCTCTCTTGTTCGGTATATATTTCTCAGAGGTACAGGCCAACACGGAAGGACTGTGGCTGACCAAGTTCGCAGATGACTGCAAACTGGGCACCATAATCGACTCTCCAGCCGACACAAGCATCCTCCAAAAGGGCCTCATAGAAACAGACAACTGGTGCCAGAGCCATGGCCTCAAGCTAAATGCCAAAAGTGTATCGTCATCCCTTTGGCAAAAACAAAGTGCCACAAATTACCACATAGGTGGTAATCCATTAAGTACAGAAGAAGTAATTAGGGACCTGGGGACCCAAGTTGATAGCAATCTCTCATTTGACAACCATGTGGCCAAAGTGGTTAGAAAAACATTTTATATAGCCCACCTAATCATAAAGGGATTCACATCTAGATCAGGGGAGGTCATCGTGCCTCTTTACTCATCCCTCATCAGGCCCATAATTGAGTACAATGCCCCTTTTGGGATGTACCTTACCAGACACCTGCAGCAACTGGAAAGACCCCAAAAGTACCTCACCAAGAGGATCAAAGGGCTCAAACAGATGCCATATGCTGCCCGGTTAAAGAAACTCCAGCTCTACTCAGTGGCATACTGCCTGTTCAGAGGCGATCTGTGCCTGATGTATAAAGCCATGTCCAACCCGGAATTAATGGACATGCTGCACCTCAGAAAATCCAAATCCCATCGAGCTACGTGCTCGAGAGACTTGAACCTCAGCACTGAAATAAATAGGACATGCTGGAGGGACAGATTCATAACCCAGAGACTCTCTTCACTCTGTATTAAAATCCCAGTCCAGATTAGGCAGAGTCCCTCATTGACTCTCTTCAAGAGGAATCTTGATGAGTGGATGGGAGATCGTAGGTTTACCCTGGGTATCACTTCAGTGTCACTGTTAGACAGAGGCACAGTATACTAACCTCGAAAAAGGGCATAGCAAAATAAATTTAAAATGGGTGGCGAAAGCAAAACACATTCTGGCTAGGCTTATAAATGCCCTAGGGCAGATAGCCTAGTATGAACCTATGAACCTATGAACCTATGAACATGTTTTGCTTATGTCACAGACAATGTTTAGATCCTCAGACTGGGTAATTCTTGTGCTGTTTGTTTTGTGAATGTGCAGCATATCCATTAAGGCTAGATTTGAGAAGGTCTTTTAGGCTAGGTTTTATTGCCCTGTGGTAGTCTGTAAGAGACTGAGTACAGGGACAAGAGTTTGGGGTTTTCCAGATAAGACATGTTTTTTACACCCTGTATTCTTTTAATGAGTATTCTCTGTGGCCACTATAGTTGCTAGAAACGCCTGGTCAGGTACATGCTGAAGAGTACAGTGTACTTGATTACTGGTCTAATGAGGGCTAAGTATAGTGGGATTATGATCTCTTTAGATCTGGATGCCAAGCCATAAGTTATAACTTGACACACATAGAAGGATTTTCTCACCACCGTGGACACATGGTGATCAAAGTTCAGGTTACTGTCAACCTGAGTTCTCAAGTCCCTTACCACTGAGCTTACTTTTAGGAGAGTGTTATTAGTGTTGTAATTTGCAGGGGTGGTCAACTTCCCAAAGGGTACACATATGCATTTTTTGGAATTGAGTATTAGGCTATATTTCTGGCACCAGTTACTTGTCTCTCAGACCCTCCTCAAGGATATTTACATCTTTAGAGGAATCAGTCATTGCACCCAACTTCCAGTCATCTGCAGATTCGGTCACCCAAAGACCCTCTATATTTGCTATGATGCCAGAGAAGTGTATTCCAAACAGGAGAGGGCCAAGTGCTGAGTCCTGTGTAACACCACTAGTAACAGGCCTAGTTGAGGAGCTGTATTCCCCTAGCCTAACTTCATGTGCCCTTTCCATGAGCCATTTGACTATCCATCGGGTTACATAGTGATTTATGTCTACATTTTTGAGATTGTCTATAATACCTAAGTGAAGCAGTGTGTTGAATGCCTTTACCAGGTTAAGGTAGGCCGTATGAACATTTCTGCCAGTCATCCATGGTTCAAGTGGCATTCTCACATTAGTCCACTGGGTTTAGTAGGTGTGACCTACCCTTGACGAAACTAAACTGGGATGGGTTCAGTGTTTGAAGATTTCCAATGTATTTATTAGATCAATGATAACTTTTTCCATGGCCTTGCATATAAGACTAGCCCAGCTTATGGGTCTGCTGATGGTCCACCTTAATGTAGAGGGATGACCATTGCAGTCCTGCATTCCCTAAGGATAAAGCCTGTCTGGAGACTGTGGCTGAATAGAGGTTCTAGTTGGCCTGACATGTCATGTATCAAACTATTTAGAAGGCATCCCTGGATGTTATCAGGGCCCATTGCTGTAGTGTGTTTAGCTCTGGAGAGGGCAGTGAGAACCTGATTACTAACAGTAGGGGGATAAGTGGTAGAGGGTATTTCCTGTGGAGTAACTAGACATCTTTGAGTCATATGGACTCTGTCTTCTACTTGTACCATAATGCTGTTGTGTAACACTTTTTAGTAAAGTTACTGTCCTCTACTCATTTATCTTGGAGTTTGGTAACAACTTTAGCCATTTAAATGTTTCTATCAAGGCTTTTCTGTCTGCACTATAAGGTTGAGAGGTATGCCTTCAGTTCATAGGTTCATAGGTAGGTACTAGGCTATCAGGCCTAGGGCCTATACAAGCCTAGCCATAATGATTACATGGCTATTGCTTCCCACAAATATTTACATTCCTGGACGCCTGTCTAGCAGGGCTACTGATGTGATCCCCAGGGTGAATTTCCTATCTCCCATCCAATCATCAAGGTTCCTCTTGTAGACATATATGGGCAGCCTATTCCAGAGTATCGTGAGTCTCTGGGTCAGGAAACTATTCCTCCGGCATGTTCTATTCATCGTGATGGCAAGGTTAAGATCCCTGGAGCATGTGGCTCAGAGGGATTTGGATTAGCATGTCCAGCAACTCTGGATTTGACATGGCCTTATATGTTAGGCAGAGATCGCCTATGAGTAGGCGATATGCGACAGAGTATAGCTGGAGTTTCTTTAGATGGTCAGCATAAGGCATCTGCTTTAGGCCTGTGATTCTTTTTGTGAGGTATTTCTGCGGCCTTTCTAGTTGTTGCAGATGTCTTGTGAGGTACATACCAGACAGGGCATTGTATTCTATAATGGGTCTAATGTGGAAGGAGTACAGAGGGACATTGACCTCCTTTTTTCTAGATGAAAAGCCCTTAGTGATGAGGTGTGCCACATACAAGGATTTTCTAACTGTTGTGGCTATGTGGTTACCAAAGGTGAGACCACTGTCCACCTGTGTCCCTAAGTCTCTTATCACACTTTCGGTGTTGAGTGTACTGCCACCTATGTGTTAATTCACAGGTTCATGGTTTTTCCCAAAGGGGACAACTATACATTTTTTGGCATTTAGCTTGAGCCCATGGCTCTGGCATCTGTTTCTGTAAGGCCCTTTTGTAGTATATCCGTATCATTTGGGGATTCAATAATGGCTTCCAGCTTGTAGTCATCTGCAGACTTTGTAAGCCAGAGTCCCTTAGTGTTGGCCTGTACTTCAGAGAAGTAGATGCCAAACAAGAGTGGTCCCAGGACAGAACCCTGTGGTACAACACTTGTCACTTGTCTGAAGCTGGATTTGGAGTTGGCTACTTTTCCAGTGTGTGTTCTGTCAGTAAGCCATTTTGCAACCCATCGAGTGATATAGGGATTAATGCCCAGCTTTGTAAGTTTATCTATGATTCCAGAGTGGGGGATAGTGTCAAAAGCCTTGTCGAGGTCCAAGTAGGCTGTGTGAACCACCTTACCCTTGTTCACGGCTGTGGAGACCGATTTGAAGAAGTAGATCAGGTTCAGGAGGCAAGATCGGCCCTTCACAAACCCAAACTTGGTGGGGTCCAGTGTTTGAAGGTTGCCAATATCTTTGTTTATAAGTTCCATGATAATACGTTCCATGGCCTTGCAGATTAGGCTCGTCAGACTGATGGGATGGTAGTTCCTGGGATACAAAGTGGATTCCCCCTTGTGGAGTGGGATGACTGTAGCTGTGCGCCACTCTGTCTGCACAAAGCCTGAGGTGAGTTATAACTGAAATGTCATGGAATCACAAGAAAGTAATGGCTTTTATTGCATGCATATTCTTATAGACTAGATGGACTATTTGTGCCTAATTATCACTAGCCAGTACAACTGTATACATACATAAGTAAAGAGACATACATATTCCATGTGAAATTTCAGTTTCATTTATTTTACACAATAAACAAGCAAGCAGACACACAGCTTCCATGTGAAGTCATAGTTTTATTTATTTGACTGTTTCATAACTATCATATATAGGCATAGACAGATATTTTCGATGTAGCAGGTCAAAAATGAAAATCTAAATCACAAGTGAAATCAAGTTTGATATTTTGTTGAAAAAAGAGAAACTGCTGATGAATCACTACACTGAAAATCATCTATAATACATGCTCACTAGTTCAAGGAACACCACTGTACATAAAACTAACAAACAATAGAGAGATACTTTTATATTTAACATACCAATCTATTAAACAGCTTATTTATATTTATACATTTTACATATATACATACATGCACATATTTCAGGCATGAGCAAAAATGACATTCTTGCCTGCAAAGTTGTAGTTACAGTTTGACCTAATTTCCATTTTTTTATATTCGTTCAACATTCATCTTGCTTGAATTCCGCTTCTGCATTTTGCCCAACTGTTTGACATTCCTTCTGAAAGTGGTATGATTCTTTATTCTGTTTGCAATTTTTGGTGTATCTCTTGCAGCTTGGAGCACCGGTTGTAACTCAAAAGGGTCAGTCATCCTCCCATTTGCATGGTTATCAAGCTGCAATTAATAAGTACACAAACAATTAAACAAACAGCTGAATAAAGAAATAAGGGGAAAAATAAATGATTTCAGACTGAAATTAAGTTTAATTCATGGTACCTTGGACAGTACAGTACACATCTGTTTGTTATTTTCATTACGTGCTTCTTCTTTCGGCCTTTTCCCAGTTAGGAGTTGCCACAGTGGATCACCTGTCCACTCATGATTGGCAGTGGAGTTTTACGGTGTCGAGTTGTCAGCCCGGCGCCCAACCTTTGACAGAAGGCACACACATGCACACACACTCCTAGGGCAAATTTAGAGTGTCCAATCTACCAACAGCATGTCTTTGGGATGTGGGAGAAAACTGGAAGAAACCCACGCAACCACAGGGAGGACATGCATACTCTGCACAGAAGGCACCCCAGCTGAGAATTGAACCAGAGAACCGCTTGCTGTGAGGTGCCAATGCTAACCGCTGCACCACCATGGTACATGCTGAAGTAAACAATTAAATGTTTGTTTACAGGTACCTTGTTATGTGAGTATAAAGTTGGTACTCTTACAGGACATAAAACACAGTAGGGGGTATTCTAAAAGGAAAACTAGCAGTATGTAAAGCTAAATTATGCAGTCAGTGTTGACATGCAGGGTATTTGCAATTCAGAGATATCTGTATCACAATCATGGTAGTATGATAATTGGTGTGGTCAGTAGTATATATTAATGACCATATAATGACATTCAAATGAGATGGCTTATAGAAATATAGTCATCAATAAACTAATGTTTTTGTCTGCATGTATATTCTATATGCAGCATGCACATTGGTAAATGTATATATATATATATATATATATATATATATATATATATATATATATATATATATATATATATATATATATATATATATATATATATATATATATATATATATATATATATATATACATATACAAATATATATATATATATATATATATATATATATATTATGTTAATAAGTTCATAGGTATGTACTAGGCATGCAGTTCAAAAGACCATTAATAAGCATAGCCAGCTAAGCCCAAGCACTGTTGAGTGAGTTAAGCTTCATGGTCAAGAAGCACCATGCTATATACCCCAAAGAGAATTTATGATTTCCAGGCTATTCATTCAGAATATTAATGAATACAGACCATTTCTGTGTCTATAACAGATTACAGTCTTTGCTGTGGGTATTCATGGTGCTGTGCATGTTGCATAGCTGTAAGAGGTCAAGCAGGGTAGAATGGACCATGTACCATATGGATGGACAGCAGTCTGTCTGCTGAAGAATGGCATACAGAGCAAGAACTGCACATATCAAAAATGACATTTGAACCCATGATTTAAAAATCACCATGAATAGCAGGCAACAGTATTGATTGTGGAAGGGTGTACAACTCTGAAAACTGTGGCATCAGTGTAGATAGGATAATTTTGCCTTTAACACACATTTTCCATGTTACACCTTTTGTACTACAATAGGTCACAGGTAATGTCAGCATGTTGCAGAAGGTAATACACACACACACACTCACACACACACACATACATACATACATATATATATATATATATATATATATATATATATATATATATATATATATATATATATATATAAAGACAGGTGTTTCCATTCACATGAAAGAGCACTAGCAAGGGACCAGGCGATCAAACATACATGCAGGAAGCTCCAGTCAACAAAAGGTATTATTGGAAGGTGCAATAGGTGTCTTACAGGTAACACCCAGGTTCTGCAAATAAAAGACAACAATGTTAGGTGTGGTTCATAGGTAGGTACTAGGCTATTGGCCCTAGTGCATATACAAGCCTAGCCAAAAAGGTACCCTGGCTTTTGCCACCCAAGAAAATTATTTTCCTGTGCCTCTGTCAGGCAGAACCACAGAAGTGATCCCCGGTGTGAATTTCCTATTACTCATAGAAGAGGTTATTTTTCAGTTATCTTTCATAAGCATTGTAATTCCATCTTTCTGATTTCTTGATGTTCTCCCACAAAGTCCTTGCCCACTTTACATGAGAAGCTGCTGCTATGCTAAATGAGTGTGGAATCTAACTGAACGTGGGTATATGTTTGGGGTCCAAGCTTCATCACTCCACTGCTTTCTTCAGTACAGCCTCACCTGAAGCTGGGAAAACAGGGTACCCTTCTCATGGCAGAGAACTGCTCCTTCTTAATTGCCAGTCTATGATGAAACTGTGTGAGTGGACTTCTATGTTGTAAGCACAGTGTTTGGTAATGTTGTAGCCATTGTACTACATTGCATTCTGTGGCCCCTGAGTCTGGAGTCAGCCACTGGTTCTTCACCTCTTCATCAGTCATAGTTTATTCATATTTATCCTTAGAATATTCTTAATTTGACCAGCTAAGTGCTCCACAATCCACATAGGGATGCTACAGGCTATGAAAAACAATCTGTTGTATTACTAATGGCATATATTTTTGAGTTTGTCTCATAAATCTTGCACTGCCTCCCCATGACCTTGTGCAGCCAGCTGATAGCTTGCCAGGTGTAATGCTGCGTTCAACTTGTTTTAATCAGCGTCTAACAGTAGCAGGGTGTGTGCCCTATATTGTTTTACTGCTATGAGCCATAAAACTAGATAATCTTGCACCTTTCTAGTGTCTCTAAACTGCTGCAGTGCCAGTTTGTAAGCCACCTAATAATTTCTTATCTGTTATTGTCATACGAGCATTGATATTGTGAATGAATTTGTACCCATGTGGGTACCGGTGCTGTTTCCAATGCCACTCTATTGATTTGAGCCCACTGGGAAAGCACCATAGTGTAAAATGTGTAGTTATTCTTCACCGCACACTTTTTGCTGATTGCTCCCTGCCTGAACTATACTTGCGTTGTCTGATTTTGAGTTGGGAGTACCTTGCTTGCCTTCTGTTTGTATATCCAGGAAGAACTACAACTATGTAATGGCAAATTAATGTTTACATATAATTACTCTTGGCCACTTGCAGCTGAGCTTGCTTCCTCTTAAGTACCTCCCCCCACCAAATTCTCAGGGACATGGCAACAGTTATCCTGAAAAAAAATGCAGTGGAGTTTGAGTGTGTGCTAACTCAAGTAAGATTATCACCTCTAAAAATTTAGATGACTGAAAGCAAGAATACTCTTGTTACTTGACAGGTTCATAGGTGGTTACTAGGCTACTGACCCAAAGGTTTATATAACCCTAGCCATGTGTACCCAATATAATACTAGAGAAACCCAATATAAAGGATCTAGCCTAAACTCCAAATCTTAGTTAGCAATGGCTGCCCATATCTAGGAGGGTCTTAGGTGAAATCCCTGGCAAGGAATTTATGGTATCCCATCCAGTCATCCAGGCTACAGTTAAACAGTGTCATAGATGGGCTCTGTTTGATGTGAATTGGTATCTTATTCCTGAGGTGTGGCAACCTCTGAGAGACATATCTGTCTCTCCAGCAGGTCCTATTTATGTTGCAGGCCAGGTTAGGGTTCCTGGGACAAGTGACCCATATCCCATTTGTCTTGTGGATGTGCAGCATTTCTATTAGGTGCAGGTATGAGACTGCTGTGTAGGCCAGACACAGACCTCTAAGTAGTCTGTATACTACTGAGTACAGTGACAGTGACTTCAGTCTGTCAATGTATGAAGTAGTGGAGACCATGTAATTTTCTTAATTAGACACCTCTGAGGTCTCTCAAGTGGCTGCAGGTGCCAGGTAAGGTACATACAAAGAGAGCATTGTACTAGAGTATTGGCCTGATGAGGGGTGAGTACAGGGGAGTTATGACCTGTTTCACTCTTGAGGCAATGCCTTTGCTAATGAGGTGAGCAACATAGAATGCCTTCCTTACCACAGTAGACACACTGTGGTCAAAGTTTAGGCTACAGTCAACTTGTTTTCCCAATTCTGTCACTACTGAGTTGTTAATGTAGGGTAGGTATTATTATTTATATGATAGTCTGCAGGGATATGATTTTTACAAAATGGAATGATAATGCATTTTTTAGCACTGAGTTTGAGTCCATAGCTTTGGCAACAATCATTCATTTGTGTAAATCCCTTGAAGTATATTGACATTGCTTGGGGATTAAATGACTGCACCTAATTTGCAGTCATCAGCAAACTTAGTCAGCCACAGCCGGTCTATTTTGGCATGACCTTCTGAGAAGTATATTCCAAACAATAGGGGCCCAGTGCTGAAATTTGTGGAACTACACTGCTGGCAGGTCTGCTGGTCAAGGTAAAGTCCCCAACTTTGAGTATGATCTGAAGGAGAGCCAGTTAGCAACCCACCTGACAACATAAGGGTTGATATTCAACTGGGAGAGTTCATCAATGATGCCCGAATGTGGGACTGTGTCGAAGGCCTTTGTTTATTTAAGGTAGGCTGTATGCACACATTTGCCTTTTTTGTGGCTCTGGTGATGTTTTTGAAGCAGTCTACCAGGTTTAACAGCCATGACCTGTCTTTGTCAAAACCAAAATTGTCGGATCAATGGTTTGGAGATCACCTATGTCTTTATTTATAGGGTCCATGATGATTTGTTCCATGGCCTTACAGCTAGTTAAGCTTATTGGTCTGTAGTTTCTGTAATTTGAGTCATACTTTTAATATTCTTGTCAAGTGGCATATGACAAATGGAAAAAGAAATCTTACTTGTAAAACTAGCAATAAAGGATCAGTGACGCGAATGCTGTTAGGAGCATACAAATACCTCCTGCATGCCAGTGTAGGAATGTGTACATGTACAGATCCACTAACACACCACACATATAGGTGTGGATACATCTATATACATAAGAAAAGACACAAGTTCATAGACAGATTTGTGCGTGTGTATAGTGGATCTATAATGACATAAAGATATACAGCAAATACATTTTAAACAACCAAAGCAATGCATATGATAAACACACAATGACACATGACAAATGCATTTAGTTATTTAAATTATCTATTTCCATCTTGATAAGGGGTAAGTGGTGTCATCAACACAGCCATCTGAGTCACAAAAGAAGTAAGTTTGAGAAAAGTTATGAGAATTCCAGTATTAACAGTGAAGTATACCACAAAAACAATTAGGTGCACTGCATACAAATTTTTTTAATAAAATACATGCATTGCTATATCTCCAGCATATACAAATTTGACAGACATTCAGGAATGCCTTGAATTGCAAGCCGGTCAGTAAGACATAGCAAGGCTTATGGTTTTACAACCACATGAATATAAACTTAGGTTACATATTGCACGCATACTTATGCACACACATACATGAAAATATAGGGAAATATAGAGATTGCATCTGCCTCAACTTTCAAATGATGACTGCTGTAACTCTCTTGCAGTCAAATATTCAGGGAAAGAGTGAAAGATTCAAACATTTTATTGCAGCGCAGGGAAAAAAATAAATGAATTGAGTTGGATGGAATCATTATTATACAGACAGTTACTGTGTGATTCCTGAAAGGTGTCAGCTAAGGGGAAAATACTTTTGGTAAAAGTAGCAAGATTCACTTTCAATGTTGTCTGACAATATTCTTATTGAAATGTTAGAGATTTTATTCTTCTATTAGGACATTTGCAACTCAGTGGGTTTGTTTCCAAGAATCCAAATGCTCAAAGCAATGCTGTCTGGAACTGAGGGGAAACTATTGTATAAGTACATGCACTAATAAGCAACACTATTGCTGAACATATGAAAAATAATTATCTGTAAACGAAAAAAGAAAGCATGTTGCAACAAGCATGAAAATAAATACAACTGTCCAGGCTGGGATAATCATTCCACTAAGTTTTATCAAAACAAGCGCATACTAGAGATGTAACTTCAGTGCTGCAAAGAATGAAGATTTGAGTGTGACTAGATTAACAAATCTAATGGCCTGTGGGTGGGCGAGGGGAAATACAAAAGAACAAACAGTAAAGTCTTAGCATTTCCTAATAACAACCAAACCATACTGATGTTTGTGACATCTGTCCTGCAGTATGCTAACAACCTTCTCTGAAAATCCTGTTTCTGTATAAATATATGACTTACTCTGCACTAAAAGATAAACAAAGTACTCTAGCAAGTAACTGATTTTAGAAACAAAATAATGCCCCTTTAAAAGTATTACATTACTGCTGTGTTTTCTATAGTAGTAGCAGCAGCAGTAGAAAGGTCATTAAATGCCTGAAAGGCTACTTTTCCCAATGGATAAACGCACAGATTAAACTAATGAATGGGTGACACTGAGACTGTTGTCAGTAGAACTGCAATTTGAGATGGAATTTGGCTAACACCTTTGAAGCTTCCTGCAGGCAATCTTCCCTCAACTCCCTCAGCCAAAAGTGAGCATGCTCAGCAAGGCAAACCTGAAATGTAAACAAAGGCTGAATCAAAACAAAAAATCCCTGGGATTGTCCCTTTAAAAGTATGGTCAACATACCACTTTTAGCTTTCTAAGCACATAAGCAATGATTTCAGCTCTCCGAAGTCTTGTAGCAAAGACTCTTTTACTACATTAGCAAAAATTATTTCTTGTTGTCTAAATTATCCTTTTCATTATTTACTTGTTGCTTGGAAATCCCCGCTTTTAGTTCTCTTTCTTTTTAGTTTGACAGAAAGTTTAGAATTCTACTCAGTCAATAACTTAATTTCTTTGGATTACATCCCTTTAGAGAGGTTCATTCTTTTCAGTTCCTTTAGTCAGTTCTCTTCTCTACTTTATAACATTTTCAGGTTGTAATGTTCAAATGACAAATTCACCACCGTAACAGGAACAGGCAAGCAAAAACTGAGGGTAATGCTACTCAATGCTATTAGTCTAAATCTCAAAATGCACTCACTCGAGGCACTCCTTAAAATGGAGAACATCGATATCTGTGCAATGACTGAGACCTAGTTCAAGACTCTAGAGAGCACCCCTGCATTACCAGGTTATAACTCATACCACACTTTTTGGCCATCTTACCTGGACCAGAACACCAAAGGCAGAGGTGTGTCCATATTCATTAAGGATATCCACACCTCCAGGCTAGTTGCACAGCATAATGCATCCGAGGTTATCCAAGTGCAACTAACTCTGGGCAAAACTGCAATCCAAATTGTAGCTTGCTACAGATCCCCCACCATGCCCCAGGATTCCCACTCCTCTTTTCTTGATATACTGGAAAATATTAGGGTTCAACCAAACACCCTAATAATGGGCAATTTCAACTACCCCATCATTAACTGGGAAAACTACTCATGTACCAACTCCTTCGCTCAACGCTTTCTGGAATTCATAAATTCCAATGCCCTGGATCAACTTATCCACACCCTCACCAGGGGCAACAATATCCTAGACCTAGTCATTACCAGCATGAGTGACCGGTATTCAACACCCGAAGTCAACTCCTCGTTGGTCAGATCCGACCATAAGCTAATCACCCTAGATATCTGCATCCCGCCCCCACCCACCATTAAGGAAACCACAGTAAAAAATTTCTCCAAAGCCAACTTCATGCTTCTTAAGACAGAAGTGGCGAACTTCATCACACCTGTGCAGATAGACGATACAGTTACGACTGCTGAATCCTACACAAATGGACTCTATAAGCACTTACATGAGTGCATGGATCATGCTATCCCAAACAGAACCAAGATGCTATCCTTTAAAAAATATTAAGATACAACCAAATACCCTAATACTGGGTGATTTCAACTACCCTGCCATTAATTGGGAAAACTACTCTGGTACCAACACCTTTACCGAACGGTTCTTAGAATTCATAAATTCCAATGCCCTGGACCAACTAATCCATAGTCCCACCAGGGGCTCAAATATCCTAGACCTGGTCATCACCAACATGGGAGATTGATGCTCCACACCAGTAGTCATCCCCTTGTTGGTCAGGTCTGACTATAAGCTAATCACCCTTGACGTCCACATCCCACCCCCACCCCCCAGTAGGGAAACCTCCATAAAAAACTTCTCCAAAGCCAACTTCATGCTACTGAAGTCAGAACTGACAAACTTCATGACACCCATGCAGATGGGAACTGAACGTTCGACTGCTGAATCCTACACTAAGGCACTGTACGAGCACATCCACTCGTGCATGGATCATGCCATTCCAAACAAAACCAAGATGGTCTCCTCCAAAAAAAAGGAACCCAATCTGGTGGTCCCCTGCCATAAACAAACTCTACAACAGAAGGAAGAAACTGTTGCAAAAGAGAGTAAAATCCCATGAGTGGAGGAGCTCCCTGGTCAGCCTCAATAAAAAGCTGAGATCCCTTATAAGATCCTCCAAAGCTACCTACGAAAACAAAATCACCACTGATTCTAAGAGCAACCACAAAGCATTCTATAGCTATGTCAAGAATCTCAGTGTCAACACCCAGATCTGCTCTGAGTTACAACACAATGACACGAAAATTACAGAACCAACTGATATTGCCAACATCCTGGAAGATAGGTTCAGTGCTAACTTTACCCTCCTCTCACCCCCTAAAGGGCCCATATCTATACAGGGAGAATGCAGAGTCCCTGTAATCACATCTATGAAGGTAAAAGCTGCACTCTCTAAAACCAAAAACACAGCATCCATGGGACCGGACAACATCCCAGGCTGCGTTTTACACGAACTTCAGAATGAACTGGCTCCCTACCTAACCACCATGTTCAATCATAATTTCACATTAGGCTTTGTGCCCACTGAATGGCACAGAGCAACAGTTATCCTACTCCACAAAGGGGGAGCCACCACTGATCCTGGGAACTATCTCCCTGTTAGCCTGACGAGCCTGGTCTGCAAGGCCATGGAATGTATCATTATGGAACACATAAACAAAGACATTGGTAACCTCCATACTCTGGACCCCACCCAGTTGGGGTTTGTGAAAGACAGATCATGCCTTCTGAACCTGATTGACTTCTTTGAGGCAGTCACCAAAGCCATAGATGAGGGTAAGGTGGTTCACACAGCCTATCTTGACCTCGCTAAGGCTTTCAACACCATCCTTCATTCTGGAATTATAGCTAAACTCACTGAACTAGGTATAAATCCCTATGTCACAAGATGGGTTGCCAACTGACTCACTGACAGAACCCACACTGTAAAAGTTGCAGACTCCAAATATGACTTCAAACCAGTAACAAGTGGAGTACCACAGGGTTCAGTCCTGGGACCTCTCCTGTTTGGTGTCTACATCTCTGAAGTACAGGCTAACACAGAAGGCCTCTGGCTAATGAAGTCCGCAGATGACTGCAAACTAGGAGCCATAGTCGAGTCCCCAAATGATGTGGACATCCTACAGAAGGACCTCATTGAGACAGATGCCTGGTGTCAGAGGCATTGACTCAAGCTCAATGCCAAAATGTGCATTGTCATCCTCTTTGGTAAAAACTCTGTACCCGTGAACTACCACATAAACGGCAGTTTACTTAAGGCTGAATGTGTGATAAGAGACCTTGTGACCCAGGTGGACAGTAGTCTCTCCTTTGATAATCACATTGCCGCAGTAGTCAGGAAATCCTTCTATGTGGCACACCTCATCAGAAAAGGGTTGTCATCCAGGAAAAAAAGTTCATTGTTCCACTCTACTCGGCACTCATCAGACCCATTATAGAGTACAATGCCCCTTTTGGAATGTACCTCAAAAGACATCTGCAGCAGCTGGAAAGGCCACAGAAGTATCTCACAAAGAGGATTACTAGCCTCAAACAGATGCCCTACACTGGCCATCTCAAAAAAACTCCAGCTATACTCTGTAGCATATCACCTACTCTGCGGAGATCTCTGCCTAACATATAAAGCTATATTAAACCCAGAGCTGTTGGACATGCTACACCTAAAGAAATCCCAATCCCTCCAATGACACGCTCTAGGAACCTAAACCTTGTCACCACAATAAACAGGACATACTGGAGGGATAGATTCCTATCCCAGAGACTTCCTATACTCTGGAGCAAGCTAGCCGTCTATGTCAAGCAAAGTTCTTCATTAGCACTCTTCAAAAAAAATCTTGATGAGTGGATGGGAAATAGGAAATACACCCCGGGGATCACTTCGGTGGCTCTGCTCGACAGGGGCACAGGAAATTAACTTTCTTGGGTGGGGTAAGCCAGGGAACCTTGTTGGCTAAGCTTACTTAGGCCCTTGGGCCAATCGATAGTCTAGTACTTACCTATGAACCTATGAACTATGTAACTGTTCTTTCTAGTAGTTCTGTTTCTGTGGGATGCTCTGTCATAGGACAAACATTTACCTTTTATTCATGTAATTATGTTTCATTGCCTATCTCTGCTTCACTATCTGAAGTTTTATCTAAGTGACTTTTCTTTCAAACCTGTACTTGCATTATGTCTACATTTTTGTGCTGGTGATTGCTTTGTGCTTAGCTCAGTACCTTCCATTTGTTCTGTTCACTGCTTATGTTGACATCTTTGACTATCTGTATTCATGCTGATGGGAATACTTTTATCATTTAACTATACCCACATAGTAGTTATCTTGCCAACTTCTAGGCTAACTTCTTTTCCTTTGTTCCGAGATGACATTTCCAAGTATCTGTCAGAAGCATGGTTCAGTTGCAGCCTACCCCTCCTCCATTTTCATTTTGAGGTAATACCACACACACTCAGCTGATAGGTTTCTTCTTTGTTAAGTTTGACTTTCTGTTGAAAATCATTTTAGTCTTTCCCTTCTTCTCTTAACTCGCATTGGATTTTAAAATGGGGAAATATTTCCCAGCAATATAATGAGTTAATTCAGGTATTATTGCTAGAGGGTGTATTATTTTTCCAAAGATAGTCTGAAACTCTACAAATGCAATGGAATATTCTTTATTACCTCTACCTTCTGCTTGTACTTGTACTGCATGAATACAATACATCTTGTAGTTCCTTGCCTTACAAAAATACTGTGCATTTCACTAATTTAGTCAGTGTACACTGATAGAATACATACTGAGGAGGTTTAACATATATCTTACCACATTCTATGGCTATTTCTTTCTCAGTGTGCACTTCACACATTTACAAATTCCTAGCACAGTAACGCGATTCCTTTTACTGATGCACATTCTGCCTACGTGACCTTTCTTTCCACCAGTGTAACAAGTTAACTCAGTAATAGGCACAATGTATTTTAAAGGCAATGCTGAATTGTTAACCATTTGCTTAGGTTTAGGCATAAATATTCCAAAGTATTACTTGCTATAATACATTTACCTGCATTTAACAGTTTATCTGAAGTTTTGTGATCATGTTTATATACCCACTTTCTTATATTAACAGACAATGTTATTTTATAGCTATCAACAGAAAGCAAGTGTATCATTTCTGCTTTCCTGTCAATATCAGACTCTAACCAAAATGTAACAATACATTTGAGGTCATGCATTTAATGTCACACTGTCATACTGGCATTAAAAGTCCACCTGAGAAATTTAATAGCTTGCATTTCAAGTGAAATACCTGCTCCAGACAATTTTTTTTCAGTTTTATCACAGTCCAAGAAGTAATTAATACTCTCCATTTTCATGTATATATCTTTAAACTATCAATGGTTGGTTCTGAAGAGAGGAGTTTTGCCCATTCATTTTTATCCTCCAAATATTTTGGGTAAGGTGACATTCAAAAGTAATCAGGTATGACTATATACCATTTTCCTTGGACACCTTTCATGGTAGTATAGTTCTTGCACTCACTAAGTCAGTGGTAATAAAATCTGCTTGTCCTGTAAGTTTGCCAAATCCTGGCCTATAGCTATTCCTGTCTAAATCAGGGATTCAAACAATTTCTCCTTAGTTTACCTTGCATATGTAAACACTTTAGTAGAAGACAGACACAACTCTGTATTTGATTACTGAAACTGACACACAACTCATTTTGTTGTTACTGCCATTCATTCACTAGCTTGGCATGCACAGATGTAATTACTCAAGACATGGAAAAAATAAAAGTTACTTATTATCTTCCACAAGGAGATGTGGACATGTCACCAATGTGTACCACCATGGATCTCATGAGACATATCATGGCATTATCCCTGTTCTCCATTGTCTCCAGGAAACATTAGCACTGCTGGATGACAGCCTCAAGAGTGACATGCAGCACACCAATCATTTACTTGTTGGTGTGGATAGCACAGACTGGGCCCAGGTTAGAGCTCTGCACATCTATTCACTGATCCCAAATGTCATTTGCGTATCAGGTGCTGGTTGGATGGTGTCAGAACTCCATAGAGTAAGCTGCTGTGCAGTGGGTTTACTTATGTTGTATGCATATGTTGTATGCAGTACACATATCTGATGTTGCGGGTGATGTGTACTCATGCTCTGCAGACCCAAGTTCAGGTGTGGTGAGCCAATGCTGTTATTCTGGTCAATGGGTATAGGACTACCAAGGAAGGAAAGAGACAGTAGTATGTCCTGGGACTGTGATTCAATGTGTGCCTTAGCATCATCGGCAGACCCTGTGTAGAAGTGAACCTCAACCTGATACTCTGCCACACCTCCTACATTTGTCAACACAGCAGTGGTCTCGCTTGTGAATAAACTTTCTTTGCAACATAAGAACCCCATTTGTCTTTATGCAAATGGTGGGTGGAAGCCTGCTGGTACACAACATTCACATACCTGTGCTAGTATTCATCTGTACCTCAAGACCTGATGCACCTATTGGGAACAATGCAGTATATCTGTGTTTCTGTTTTCACTGATTTAAGTACATGTCATTGAAACAATGGTAGTCAACAAGCTTTTGTTTGTAAAATTAAGGTTGCTGTGAGTTTCACTGCAATGTGTTACATTGTGTGAATCAATGCTTTTGAAGGATTTTGCTTTTTTTCCTTTGTGGTGTGACTATGGAGTTGGAATACGTAATGTAGTAGGTGTAGAGCCTTGACCTTGCAAAAAGGTGTTTTTTTTTTTTTTGTGGTTTATATGCTTTTGTACTCATCAGATTAGCATGTGCAGCTTAGCCATTCCTAGAACATGTTTCCGCGTCTCTAGGCACCATTCATTTATTTTCTTATTTATTTATTTTCATCCATTAACTGGGATAGTCCCACTATGCTAGCAGCCCTTTTTCTGCAGAGTCCTGGAGAGAACAGCTCTACAAATTAATGACATGTATAATTAAAGTAAAAAACTTTCAAACTTTAAATTATATAGCAGTTGAGTTATACAGCTGTGACATATTCAAAATTCTTCAAGTAGTATAGAATTTGTACAGTTTAATATTACTTAAAAGTAGTAGTAGTTAGCAATGGAGAATATTAGGATGGATATATTAGGAATGGAAAGGAAAACTGAAAGAGGAATTGCATTGTTAGGACAGGAGGTAGCTTACTGAGGATAGTGTAGAGACAGAGCTATACATGGAGATAAAAAAGGACAGAACTCAAAAGAGATAATATAGATTTTTAAGTCTTGGATTTACTATCAGTATGATTCCATACAGGTATGTGCTAATAATGCCTCATCCTATAAGAGGCTCACAGTGGGTTTTGTGCCTCTTCTAGTTACCAACCTGTTGGCAGTGATACTGCATATTTGTCAAGGCCACTTTAAAATGTCATTTTTATGCTATTGACATTGTTGTACCATGCTATTCTTCCCACCCACTCCAGTGATGTTCATAGGTTCATAGTTTAGTACTAAGCTAACTGCCCTTGCGAACCATTTTAAGCCTAGCCAATTATCCCTTGTGAGACTCAAACCCTGCACCTTATGTTTGTAAGGCAAACACCTTAGCCATTAAGCCACCCACTGTGTTTTATATACAGCCCCAGAGTTTCTGATGAACACCCCCCCCTCTCCCCAGTAGCTGCTATCCATGGGTCATGACTGCTTATATCAGGACATTGTCCTCTGCCTGGACGAAGTTCTGTAACCTCTACTTTCCACCCCCTTTATAGAGCATGAGTATACCTACATCAAGAGACAACAGTTACAGACCACAGCTGTCTGGAAACAATTGGCTGCAGATGAGAAACAATGGCTACCTTGGCTACATACCTCAGTACATGGATATGCTGAGACAAGAATACAGTAGAGGCCAAAGATATGGTAAGGACAGTGGTTCACCATTGTTAACTAGGAAAAGTGGAATAGACACACACGTGGGTGTATGCACCTGTGGTAGGAAATACATACAAGCCCACATGACTGCATGGGTGAAGAGCAGGTTTCAGAAACGACATCACTAGGTGCTTAATATGGGGACAGAGATGACACTGGGTACAGGCCAATGGTGAGAGTGGCTGCCTAAAGGTACATCCACAAGGTTTCTCTTTGGCATATACCTGCAACATGTATGAGTAGGTCAGGCAAGAAAGTGGAGGGATTGTCAGTTCTATTGTTGTGGGCCTTCTCATAGATACAATGAACTATATGTATATGTGTATTTTATATAATACATATATCTATATATATATATATATATATATATATATATATATATATATATATATATATACATATACAGACATACATACAGGTACATCTGTCATACCATCTTTGTAAGCGTGTCAGTAGAAGTTGCAGTCAGTTACTGTACAGACCAGTACTATTATCAAAAGCACACTGTTTTTGTCTCACTCTGTTCGCAGTCATGTGCTCATATGTGCATGACATTTTACATTATTGAGTTAAATCTTACCACAGTACATTGGGATACCTCCTTTGGGTTCTGTCCTGTGGAAATGCTGCTTTTGAGTTCCCAGACAGGGGTTCAGTTAGCTTAGAGCAAACATCTGGCTCCCTGCAACATCACGAACTATGCTACTGTTCAACACACTCACCTTTAAAATCTTAGACAACAGATATTCCCCTCCTACAACTGAATAAACTTGAGCTCTGAAACCAGACTTACAAACAAGCAATGACAACATTCAGTTGTACAGACCAACAGTCATCTTGAGCACATCTGAAAGTGTATTCTCCAAAACAGTACCCACTGTACATAGCAATAGTCCAGAGAACATTGGAAACCTTGAGAATTTTTTACCTTTCAAAAAGTCACTCAAAGACTATCTACTCAAACAGAACACACATAAACATTGTGTTCTAACCATTGCATGCTGTAAGCTTTGCATTTTATCAACGTGCTTTGTCTTCTGCTGCTGATTTTATAATAGAATGGGGGGTGCCTTTCACTGAGTTCTTTCAAATATATAATCCACCTTACTAACTGTATTTGTCTTGTTAAAATTTGTATCACAACTTACTTTAGTGCTCAACTTACCTAACCCCTGGACTTATTTCTTACCTGTACTTTAGTATTTAAGCAAGTTGCGTATACCTACTTAGTAATAGCTGTACTAAAGTCCTTTTCGCTGTTCTTCCCTGGAGCAAAGGAATTAATGTTTGTACATTTTCTATTGCAGTTTGTATTTCACTGTAGTAATGTACTACTGATGTACTCGTAAATGTCTGTTGCTGTTTGTACTGCATCTTAACTACATTTTCATTTTGAAAGTAGAAAAAATCCCAGCGAACAACAAGTTTACAAATCACCAACCAGTGGCAATAAGCACCAGGAATCAGGATACTGTGCTGGAAACACTTGGTTTATTTAGAATAAAATAGTTAAGCGCTTTCTACAGTACTTAGTCTGTCTTCATCAGAACAACATACAATAAAATTCTTGGACTTATATATCACAAATTATCTAAAAACCCGCCCTAAATAACAATTAATCAATTAAGTCAATTATTTAACGATAAATGACAATAAACATTTTTGCACACAGCATAAACTACTGTCTGCTGAGTCCTTACTTAAAAGAAAACTAAAAATATATTTGTACCTTTTGTGCAGAACAATACTAATGTAAACATCTGTACAAATGCAAATATATCTGAAATATATACAAAACTTAACAAATTTACTACATTATTAAATATTTAATAAATATTTAAATACCTAAATGCATATATTTTCTTCTTGTAAAAATTGTTCAATACTTAGTTTAAAATAAAGTGTATCTCATAGACAATACAAGAAAAACACTTTGTAGAGACACTATGTAAAATATGTACAATATATCTCAATATATGTATCATAATACTAATACCAATAAGAAAAAAATAAAAAATACATGCTGTTAAAAAAATTTTAAAAAATTCTTGGAATTACCCTCTAACTACATTTAAATTAACAGCAAGTATATTAAATGTGTTGGAAAGGTATATTATATTGCACAATAAAATTCAACTAAACCCTAACCAGGGGTTTAGTGGGAATCATTTCGTTAAGGCCAGGGGGGGTGGCTGCATCTAACCTGATCTGCCACCTGATCTCCCTTTCCCCCACTGTAGCCTTTATGTTACCCCCTCTGGGGTTGGGGGTAATAACATCCAAAATCGCAAATTTGAACATCTTACACTGTGGACTGTTGATAAGGTGTCTGGATAATGCATTGTTGATGTCACACTTCCTCATACAATATATGTGATCATATATTATATTCTTTAAACTACGATCAGTCTTCCCCACATAATAACTCATACAAGTTTGACAAACACTTAGATATATAACGTGTTTGGTTGAACAATTACCATTAGAGAACCAAATCTTACTTTTTAAACAATTCTTGAGAATAATACTAGGTGTATCCAAAATGTATTTGCAGTAGTTACATTGGCCACATCTTCTAGTACCTGTCCTCTGTACTTTGGTGTTTTGTTGACAATTTGATTTTATTTCTATTATTCTTTTCAAATTATTTCCTGTTTTATAGACAAAATGTGGTCTGTCAGTAATCTTACTTTTAATGGTCTGATCACTAGTCATGATGTTCCAGTTTGTTGTAATAATGTTCTTAACCTCACTGGAATATTTACCATATTGGATAATACATGATCTAGTGTGTGTATTGTTAGTCACTGTCCCAACTGTCTTGTTTGTCTTGTTTATCATGTTATCACCTGTGGGCAAAGACTTGGAAATGCCCACCCCCAAAAGTGGTTTGTATTTTTGTCCCCATTCTTTTTTAACATAACCTGTAATGTCCTTCACCATCTTATGTGGGTACCCCTTGTCCATAAATAGCTGCCCAATATAATCCAATTCTTTGTCCAAACAGTCTCTCTCAGTGGTCATACGGGCAGCCCGAATGCACTGCCCCTTGATGATGCCCCTCTTAGTGTTGTATGTGTGTGCACTGCTGTAATGTAAATAACCATTACTAAAAGTATCTTTTCTATAGATACGGGAGTGAAATTCATTGTCCTTGCTGTATATAAGGACATCAAGATAATTTATACCATATGTGTCGTATTGGTGGGTGAATTTAAGATATTCCGTGGTGTTGTTGATGTAACTCATGAATTCCTGCAACACCTGCATTTCACCCTCCCACAGGATAAAGATGTCATCCAGATAACCAACATATCTTTTGATATGAGACATCCAATCCGAATTTAAAATGAATTCCACTTCCCAGTCCAGCAGTACCATGTTAGCATAGATAGGGGCACATGCAGTGCCCATGGCTACCCCCGTTTTCTGTCTGTAATGCTCCCCCTCATAATAGATGTAATTGTGATCCAGAACGATGTCCATAAATTCCGTCAGGAGTGAGATGTCATCCTGGCCTAACCCGCTCACTTGGTGCATACTATTGATAAATCTTTGTAGTCCATCCTCCTTTGGAATACAGGAAAACAAGTCCTGGACGTCTATTGTCACATAAACCACATTAGGAGACCATAATTCCTTTCTAAAAAGGCCCAGGAACTCCCAGGAATCTTTCATTATGTGTTCCACGGTGTCATAGACGTGTTTCAATTTATGATGGATAACTTGTCCAAAGGGAAAAGCTTTACTAGCACTACCAGAGATGATGGGACTAAATGGTGGATCATAAATATCTTTATGGACTTTGGGAATACCTGTGATGGTGGCCAGAATGGGGAACTCCACCTTGAGAAACCTGTATAAATCTTCACTAATTCTATTTTCCACTATAAATTCTTCTAAATAGGAATCAATACGGCTGTGGGCTATATTTACTTCATTGATGGAAGAGGGTGTGTACTGTGTTGAATTGTTCAAAAGATCAAAGATTTTACTTTTATATTGTTCCTGATCATAAAACACAATCCCCCCACCCTTGTCCGCAGTCATAATGCGAATGTTATTGTCACACAGTGATTGAATCACATCCATCATGTCTTTACCTGATTGTTTCCCACCTTTTGTATACTTGTGTTTGTTGTGTAGAGAATATAACTCTGAATTAACTACATTTTCAAAAGATGTAAGTGTGTTACACATAGGTGGAGTAAAAGCACTCTTTTTCTTTAGTTCATCTGTCTGATTCACACTGGTGATATTATGATTTTTGAAAAAAATTCCCAAGTTTAATTTTCTCATAAACAATTTGAATTCAACAAGGGTATCTATTACATCAAACTTGAAATCTGGTATAAATTTCATACCCTTTGAAAAAATTTGGAAAAATTTGGGTAAAACTGGGTGGGCACTGTAGTTGTAGATCTTAATCTCCCCACTGGTGTGGAGGATCCTACAGTCATTAATTTCTGAGGAGTGTTCACCATCTATCATATCATTGAGACCAAAATCAACATTACTGGGGTCAGGGTTAGTAAAATCCACTACTGGTTGTATCTCCGATTCCTCCAAGTGTTTTTCCTTTTCCCCCTGTGTTCTACTGTTCTCCATTGGTCTCTTCCATTCTCTAAAAAACATTCATCGTCCCTACGGTTGTCATTAGGGTGACCATCATCATGTACAACGTCACCAACATGGGAGACGGAATACTTTACATATCTTTTCTCAGAAACAAATTTCCTACCATTCCCACTTTTCCATCTGTAAGCTGTCCCTTTCTCATATTGTGCAATATCCCTCTGCAACTTTTTATATTTCCTGTCATAAGTTTTCTTATACATATTTTCTGCATATTCGTATTGTTTATAATACAACTTCTCCCACTGTGAAAACAACACATCATCCCATATCTGTTTGTCAATTCTATCAATTTCATTGAGCAATAAACTAATTTTGGAATCATTACTTTCAACAATAAACGTAATGAACTTTCTGCCAAATTCATCAAACATATCATTACAAACTTTGATATTATGCACATTCATATCTATCCCCATCGGTTCCTTAAAGAACCGCAATCCCATGGGCACTATCCCACTATCTAAACATTTGTGTAAATATAAATTTTCAACTTGAAGGTTCTTTACCTTCATTAAGTTATTACCAAATGTGAATATTAACTTCTTCAAAGAAGGGAAATTCCCTCCTTCCCCAACCGAATGAAAAGTAGAAACCGCTTTAGGAATGTCTTTGAAATCGAGCGGCATGTCCATGAATTTATCTAAACAATATGCCTGCCTTGTCGGGTAATCCTCGCGTGTGGATAACCCAACAGCATTTTCTTTTACAGTACCTTTCATCAGTGCTTTGATTACACCTCTACCCTTCTCCTCACCGCCATAGGTTCGGACCGGAGGATGGCGTTTGGGTTTAGCACTGTCATTTATCGTTAAATAATTGACTTAATTGATTAATTGTTATTTAGGGCGGGTTTTTAGATAATTTGTGATATATAAGTCCAAGAATTTTATTGTATGTTGTTCTGATGAAGACAGACTAAGTACTGTAGAAAGCGCTTAACTATTTTATTCTAAATAAACCAAGTGTTTCCAGCACAGTATCCTGATTTCTGGTGCTTACATTTTCATTTTGTATGAGTGTGTTGTCTAAACAGTGTGATGAGGGGGGGAGTTGTCGACTAAAAGTGATGATACTACACATTTTAGCATTAAGTTTGAGCCCATTTTAGTACACCAAGAGTTTTTCAAGGAAGAGTTCATTTTTGAGAGTTTGGGTGTCATAAAATGACATAATACCAACCCCAGTTTGCAGTTATCTGCAGACTTTGTTAATAAAAAGCCTTGACTCTCTGCTTGGAGATCCGAGAAGTAAATACCAAAAGGAGAGGCCCCAGCACCCAGCCCTGAGGGACAGCACTGGTCTCTTTCATACTTTCTGATGAGACACCTGCAACTTGTACTGTGTGGTTCTGCATTTCAGACAGTTTTCTATATATTTTACCACATACTGGTCACAGTTCAACGTTTTTAACATTTGTATGATGCCAGCATGGTGAATATTGTCAAGGAGCTTGCCCAGATCAAGATATGCTGTATGTACTGCATGGCCACCATCTACAGCCTCTGTAACCCTTTCAAAGAAATTTATCAGAATAGATAGAGAGGATCTATACTTTAAAAAATAAACTTTAGGGAGTCAATTCTAACAAGATTCTTAATAGCAAATTTTGTGGGTCTGACAAAACCTGTTATTACTACTAACCACATAGGTGATTTTAACATATACAATTTCTCCTCAGTACCCATTCCCGAAGACCTGGCTGACCTCTTATCTAAAGGCCACACCTATGTTCCCCAGCATAAATCTGATTTAGTGGGTAACATTCTTGATATTAAATTGTATACTCGCAAACTTAATTTTCACTTAATGATGGGGGGTAATTCTAATAATAATAATCTTTATAACAATCCTTTTAGGGTACCCAGCACTTTTAATCCCCCTTTGCACCCTATCATCCAGTGCTTTGAAAACATGTGTGAATTAGACCTTAGACAAAAAAACAAATTACCGCCTGACTTCGAGAAGGTCAATTCTTCTAAAAAGGAGCAGGAATTATTTGAGTTTGTTAAAGCACATAGTTTACGTATTTGTAAACCTGATAAAGGAGGGGGAGTAGTTGTGTTTGATAAGGTCGACTACTTTGACCGTATGCTCAATTTGTTAGATAATGACTCTTACGTCCTGAGTTCAAGATCTGAGATCAATAAGGCTTATTCTAACATTAAAGACAGTCTTAATGAAATGCTTATTGAAGGTCGACTCCAGCAGGAGCAGCACAACTATTTATCCACACTATATCCTAGGTTCCCTTGTCTTTTTGGCATTCCCAAGATACATAAGGATCTCCATAATCCACCTATGCATCCCTTAGTTGACGGACATGGATCCCCTACATATGCTTGTGCCAAATTAATAGATTTTATTTTACAGAAATACTTGGTAAAAGAAGAACAAATATGCAAAGATTCGTGGACCTTTTTGGCCAAAATAGGGGAATTAACCTTCGACCCAAATTTCAACTTTCTCACTATAGACGTCAAAGATCTCTACACCTGTATACCCCTAGAATTGGCAAGTGATTGGGTGGGTATTACCCTTAAGAGGAAACAAGCACCTGCTGCAGAAATATCTCTAGTTTTAGAACTTCTAGGGATAATTTTATACAACAATTATTTTTTGCTGGGTGAGAACCTCTATTTACAAACTACTGGGGTGGCCATGGGCTCACCCTGTGGGGCCAGTCTGGCCAATATGGTTATGTCATATTGGGAGAGAGAATATGTGTTTAAGAACAGTGAACTCATGCAGAAGATTAAGTACTACACACGTTATCTGGATGATATTTTTATCTTACTTGATGGCAATGAACCTGAATGTAATTTAATATTGGACTTTTTTAATACTTCCACTGACTTTTTGTCTTTTACTTTTCACTTTAGTAAGAGCGCTATAGCCTACTTAGATATATGGTTAGTGAAAAATACTGAACTGGAGAAATATGTAGCTAGTATTTACAGAAAACCAACGCATTCTAACTCACTACTACATTATAGCAGCTGTCATCCGAGTTACCAGAAAAGATCAGTTGTTAAGGGGCAGCTGGTCAGGGCTGCTCGTATTGTTAGCTTGGATGTTGATTTTCAAAATGAGTGTAAAATACTTGTGGGTATGTTTTTACACAGAGGTTATCCACCATCTTTACTTGACAATCTAGTGAGAGAGGTGACTAACAAAGGGTCGAATGGTACGTATCTACCTCTACTTAGGGTAGATACACCTGGAGAGGGTATCAACTCAGTTACTCCTACATTGGTGATACCTAGACAAGCTCCCATGCTTAACATGTCTAATACTACCACTAGATTAATTTTAACTTACAGTATTGATAGCTACTACATATTTGACATTATTAAAAAGAATTGGGATATCTTTAGGAATAACCATACAGTTTTAAGTAAAGTAGGGAACAAACCAGAGATTACTTTTCGGAGGGGAAAAAATTTGAAATCCTTATTGGACTCTAATGACAGCAACCCCACACGAATACCCGGTACGTATAAATGTCAAAATTGCAACCAGTGTAAGCATATTCTGGAATCTAACAGGTTTACTGTCAACAACCAATGCTTTAATTTACGTTGTAGATCTACTTGTAATACCCGCATGGTAGTGTACTTAGCACAGTGCCAAAAATGTGACGGGTTCTATGTGGGTAAAACTGAGCGTAGGTTACGTGAACGGATCTACGAGCACCAATACGCTATTAGTAAAGATAAGCAAGAGAATGCGTTGGCTAAGCATATTTCTATGTTTAAAGACCATTTTTTCAAATTTATGGTTATCGACCAGTTATTCGAAAATAAGAGAGGGGCCCCTTTACATCTATTATTGGAAGCATCAGAATTGCGATGGCAGATTAGACTCAATGCCTACGCTTTTCCTGGTTTAAATGAGAGTTGTTCTATCAGTTGTTTACTCAAACTGAGAAGTCTATCAAGATAGCTGATTTATTTTTATACTTACTTATTTACTTATTTGGTTTACTGGAGTACAGTCTTGTTTATTTGAATTTTTCAGTGACAGTTTGAATGTACTAGCAGTCGTATAGTTTACATATATTTTATACATTTTATATATCTTATCATTTATCTCCACATACTTTACACTTATATGCATATATTTGATGGGTTTATATTTGTCTACGTTTTATGCAGATTTATATCTATATGTATATCTTTTGTATTTTTAATGTATGTTGATATCTAAGCACTGTTAAGGAACAGTTACATTCTGTGGGGTTAAGTTACTACAGCACTGTGTTGCATTTACACTGTGTATTTGCATCTACATTTTTATATTTCTTTAAATTTTAATTGTTTTAATTGATTGATTGTTTTTATTGATTGCCAGTTAAGGAATTGGGGTTAGTATAAAAGCTGTAGTTTTATTAGGTACTGTGTCTGAAGAAGTCTGCGTACTACGCAGACGAAAAGCGCTTTACTCGATTAAAGTTTGTCCTGTGGCTTGCACTTCTTGGTATTTTTTTTGGCGTCTCCACCAACACTTTTCGGATCCTTTCTTGTGATTTATTTCCTGGTTTTTGTGCTCAACTTATCATTGTGGAATGATCTGCCTGAACCTGTATGAGGTGTGATTTTATATGTTGGAATGACCATGCTGAGTTAGGTTGTGAATGGCCACTCAGCGTATTAGGAGGCACTTCAGTGTGAAGACATCTGTGTTGTACATTGCTGAAAATTACATCCAGTGTAGAGCTATTACTTAATTTTGTATTTGGCCGAGCAGGTACTTGCATTAATTATATCAAACTAAATTGTTGCAACATTTTGTTAAGGAGAAGAGTTCCTTCCCAGTAGTGTTGTCATTAAAGTCACCTGGAATGCACACATTATTACAGACACCTTTAGGGAAAATGTTTTGTAGTGTGTTCTGTATAATAGTCACTGTAGAAGGGTAAGGAATGTATACTGCCCCAGTCTAAAGGCAGGTATGTTCACCTAAGGTGATATGACAAAATACCCAATTAGGACTTAACAGTCAGCCCCATGGCATAGATGGATAAAGTCCTGACTATGACCCAGGTGATTGAGGCTCAATTAGCAGCTTGTCTGACTGGTAGTGCTGGCAAAGAAGAGGGTGGTGCTTATTCTGGGAAGGGAAAGAGGTGGTTTCCTGGCCAGCTTTGCCTGCTGCTCCAGTGGTGTGAGATGAAGGTCTCACAAACCACCCATAGCAGGAGTTCTAGGAGGAGTGTGCACTGTGGCTGGTCAAGCTGGTGAATTTAACTCCATTACCTTGCATGCAAGGAAACATGAATATGTGGACTGGTGGAGTATTAGACAGCCCCTGCTGTGACTCAGGAGTGTATGTTACTACACAAAGTGGGGGTAGGTCTGCAAGTAGCACCCCATGTCTTTCTGGATGATGGCCCCCTGTATGGGCTCTCCCCTTGCAGATATATAAGTGATCCAACATAGCCAAGGAAGAATGGGCATGTGTATGACAAGGGAAGCTTAATGGTCAAGCAGTCAGAGGGGACAAAGTATACAGAAAAAATTCCTTTACTAAACTATTAACATCTCATGTAGAACCTTTGTTACAAATGGGTTGTTTGGAATTTCCAGTATCTGCTCCAAATTACTTTTACTTGCAACTTATTGAGGTACCAGCTGGACTAAGGAAGCCATACTACTTCAGTTGATTCCTGGGTTAAATAAATCTAAGGAGTCTGGTGGAGTTCTGAAAAATGGCCACACTTTGTTCATGTACTTTGCTCCAATGGGTTAATCACATTCACACTTGTTGAGACAATGTCTTTATACCCTTGGAAAACAAGGGTGTTAACTTAGAAACCCATTCATTGACATTTTTCAATGCTACACACACAGCTCATTTAGGATGATGCAAAGATGAGTCTACTCGATATAGGTGAGGACAAATTGAGACCTTCAGGTAATCAAAGAAACCAAAAACTAAAATAAGCTGACAGCAATGTGTGAAATAACCAAACCTCCAAATTGAAAAAACATCAACTGCCAGTAAATGTTTAAGAGCTTCCATCTTTAATTTTTTTTAATCTATCATTTTGTTGACTGAGGAAGTCTGACTAAGACAGAGCATATTTTCAGTGGAGACCTGGGGAGAAATGCTCCAGGCACATCTCTTTGGATTGTGGGAGGAAACCAGAGTACCCGGAGGAAACCCACGTGAACACAGGGAAAACATGCAAACTCCACACAGAAGGCACCCCAGCCGAGAATCGAACCAGAGAACTTATTGCTGTGAGGTGACAATGTTAACCACTGAACCACTGCGCTGCCAAGTTAATCAACTGAGATTTTATCAGAAACAGTTTAACAACCAAATGAGCTAATTTATAACAAGCACACTTTGATCACATGGAGTCCACACAACCAGTGAGATAAACTATCACAAAGCAGTAAGACAAAAACAGTAAAAATGAATATTAAACATGATATGAAAAAGCCACTTTAATAATGCTGCATATTCAACTAACATGAAAACATTAACAGTAACTGATTTTTAACATACATTTAATATTCAGATGTTTGGTCAACCCTGGGGTCACTTTAGACTTTAGCTTTAATTGCCACCCAACCTTTCTATCTTCCAAAAATATCAAATTCTTCTCCTCTGAAATATACCTTAGCTTTCTCTAACACGCTAAATACAAATTTATTTAAAAATTCTTACAAGGAAAACTGAAAAGAGTATTGTTACAACATTTGCAGTCTTTACATGGAAACGTACAAAATTTAACCCATCCTATTTTCAGAAAAAGAAACACTGAATTCTTACATATTGACATTTTAACCACAACCCCCCCCCCATTACAAAATGAATGTTATAAAAGGTCAATGTGTTACAGTAGGAATTGATCTTTGAAGATGAATTATTTGAGCAAGAAACAAATTGTATCAGAAAACTTGTTTTTACACTGTGGTTATACAACTGTTTTAAATAATAAAGTTAACACTGACATAAGCAATAAATAAAATATGCCTTATGTTCCTATTCATAGACAAATCAACAACACCAGAGTATTATATAACAATGAAGAAACTAATTTTAGTTTGGGCTTTCCAGTACCCTTTTCCTGTAGATATATCAAGTATAAGAGACATGGTGGCTACTAAATGGAAAATGTTATGGTAGTATAAGAATTAATGAAATCTGTAGGTAAAAGTCCTAAAATTCATTAACAAGACATAGCAGAGCAGAAAATGCTTTTGGAAAGACTTCTAGAAAATACACAGACTGATGGGTTGAAATTTAGTATGCTTCCATGTAGGGACCATAAATATTGTAGATTTATAGGCACAATTCCATATCTCAAGGTGTTAAGCTGTAGAAATAGTGTAAAATCATTTTCTATAGTTTTATGGCAAAAAGTATCGAATATTCATCAGATTGTGTTTCTTACACTGCATTCAATGTAGGGAAATGACTGAGTACATTATTAGAAAGAATATATGAATCCATGTGTGCTAGCAAAGTCAAAATTCTAAAAATGCTCTTTTTAAACACAGCTTGTCTTTTAAGAATTAAACAAAAATGTATTAAGTGATTTAGAGAAAGCTAGGATTTTTGGGTGGAGGGCAGAGAACTGCAGCGGTAATTAAAACTAAAAGTTAATGTATTCCTAAGGCTGATTGACTACTTGAATATCAAATGATTGTTAACAAAATCAGTTTTGTAAATATGTTAATATTAGTTGTAAATACACAATTACTAATGCAGCTTTTGTATGTTATTTTCATATGTTCACTGTTTTGTTTTGCTGCTTTGTGGTACAGTTCAGCTCATTGGTTGTGTTTGTTTTGTGGATCTATTATGATCAACACATACTTGCTATAGGTGAGCTCATTTGGTTGTTAAACTGTTTCTGATGTCTTGTTGGTTCAAGAAGAAGCTCCAAAATGTTTATTGGAGAGAACTGGTGTACATGTGATTTCAGTTTAATGAAATGAGAAAATAATATACATTTGTAAACAATCAGTAATTACTAATATTATACAGTTTTGGCAATAAAAGTTTTTATTTGTTAATGCAAAAATGAAATCTATGTATGGATGTGAGATGAAATCAAATGAGGGAAAATGCCCTAGCACACAACTAGGGCTAATAAGTGAAATTAAAAAAAGTCAGTAAACTTAAAAATAAAACTATATGTCACTCAAGGACCTCTGCAGCACAGCAATATCAGCAGATGACCATCTGCATCCCCACAAATTAAGTCAATAAAGAGTAAATCGGAGTTTTAACCTTTCATCTTTTATTTCCACTTTCTGGGTTTCTGGACATAGGGAAAGGATCAGAATACAGGCAGTTGCATCTGTGTATCACCAAAATGCTGTTTTGGGAATGATTGAAAGCATAGATTGTGGTTACAAACACAGGACATTTTTAAGCCAGCTGGATTCAATATAAGTACATACATTTAGTGGATGTCATGCTACCATCCTCAAGTTTGTAGGAATGAGCCTCACCCATGCCACTGGGATATGTACCACACTCAGTGTTTGTGTTTCTTTATTGACTACTGCAGAGAGTCAGTTGTCAGAGTATGGATATGATATCCCTTCTTAGCCCCCCAACTAAGTTGTAAAATATCTTTCTTCTGCATTGATGTCCCTACATAGTCAATCTTTTCTTCTGTCATCCCCACCACTATATTTTACTTTTACCACTTTCTCTCTGACACTTCTGTCTCTATTACCCTTTCTTTTCTCTGAAGGTCTAGTCCCCTGTCCTGTTCACTTCACTGTTACCCTACCTATCATAAAAGGAGTGCCATCACTTACTACTAGCAACATCCCCACTACAGCCAGGGGTACAACTATTAACTGATTGACATGTCACCAGCAGTAAATGGCCTACTGTCCAATACCTTGTACAGACCATGTTGTATTTTTTTATTTTTAGTTCATCACTCTCCTAAGTCAACTTTTTTTCCCATTCTATTTGTTCAACATGCTATAAAGTCTTTAGGCTTCTGCAGCATACAATTTCCTGAACTATAAAACCACCCTACATTCATACCTCACCCACATCTAACTCCAAAGTCAGGGGCCAAAATAACAATTGACAAAGGCCCAAAATGAAGGGCTCTAATAACTGTCATTAATAGGTGACTGTAACCTTCAATGATTAACCGGCAAATCTGTGATGCATAACAGCTATTATCCTAAGACTCAAAGGCACCTTATTATTAGGAATTCTCCACATTTTGAGTCTTAAAAATGTAGTGTTCTACATTAAAGGGTTCTGCTACTCATTGATTGTTAACAAATGTTTAATTAAAATCCATGGTACATAATTCTGAAATTATGTTAACAAATCAAAACAACTTTTTATAAGTTTAAAGTAGGACATTTAACCATGTTATGAGCTTCCTAGATGAAACAATTAGTAACTGTTCCACATCAAAAGATCACAAGGACAATAAGATGCCTGGTCATATATGCCTTTCAACAGACACATTTAAAAGTCTGTGCCTCCCTTTTCAAATCAATGATAATGCTAACCTCTCAAATGCGTATCTTCCCAATCAATCATCAAGACTAGCCCAAAAGAAAGTCAAATTAGTACTTTGGCCTGCAGTGGTAATTTATTCAATAGGACATGAATGTTGTTTTTGTAGATTTAGGTCCCTACTGCCAGTGTTCATAGAGCCACTGGTTTTATAGTCACTGGTTTTACAAAGGAATAAGAGATTAAATAGGATTGGGTCTTTCATGCTTCAAAAAGCAAGACACAGGCCACTACAGGCCACTACAGAGCAGCCTGTAGGCCTCTGAGTACAAAGAGAATCATTCTAATGTTATTTATTTAAAATTTGCTGACCAGGGAAGAGTAAAGATCATTAATGACCAATTTCAGTCTCAGTCCAAAAAAAAAAGAGAGAGAGAGACTATAATGGATGTTTATGATATTTAGATACAATAAAAAACATTAAAATTTTAAAACATTCAGTGTTTATGTACAGTGAAAATGACAAGTTTTAAAAAGCGTACATAACAGAGGTATACATTAATGGAAAATAATGCGAAGGAGTAGTAATTATGTACAGCAGTTGTTGTTGGTCTTTTCGGCTTTTCCCGGTTAGGGGTTGCCACAGCGGAACTCCGGTCCACTAATGATTGGCAGTAGATTTTTTTATGGTGCCGAGTTGCCAGCCCGATGCCCAACCTTCAGCGAAGGCATGCCCATTCATGCATGTCTTTCGGAGGCCACTCGACCGCAGGGAGGACATGCAGACTCCACACAGAAGGCACTCCAGCCATGAATCAAACAGGAGAGCCTCTTGCTGTGAGGCCACAGCGCTACCGCTGTACCATCGTGGCTTCCTGATTATGTACAGCAGTATTATACAATATTTAAAATAAAGAAACAGTAAGTTGTGGAGGAACTGTTTTGAGGTGTGTGTGTGTGTGTGTGTGTGTGTGTGTGTGTGTGTGTGTGTGTGTGTGTGTGTGTGTGTGTGTGTGTAATGTGTGTAATGTGTGTGTAATGTGTGTGTGTGTGTGTGTGTGTGTGTGTGTGTGTGTGTGTGTGTGTGTGTGTGTGTGTGTGTAGGAGCAACTGGATTTTGCATTTTGTAATATGAGTTTGAATGACAGAGAAGGTAAATTGAGTGAAACTTGGAAAAGGGTTTAAAAGTAGTTTACGAGCATCTAAAGAAGCATTAGCTAGGAAATGTGGTTAGATAAGAGACCCTAACATTTGGTAAGTTTCTGGAGATGAGTCTTTTGCTGAGTTCAATACTTAGGGAAGGATGAGGTATCTTTTATTTTGGTTGTAATGGATTCCTAGAGTTTGGGTTCAGGTATGAAGAAGCAATGAATGATTTGTATGGTATATCATTTTTTGGGGGGTTATAACATAGGTGCAGTGTGATTCTGGCTTCTGAGAATGTAGCAAGATATTTGTCTAAATAGCTTAGTTGCCGAGGATAGGATGGATCAGTTATTTAGGAGTTTGAATAGTTTTTTGATCCTAAGAGAAGTTCAACCCTTTGTTGTTTTGGAAGCCAGTTAGCCTTTTTCATAGTTTACAGTGGTATTCATTGTTTGTGAGATAGAGCCAAATTGACAAATTTTATTGGTAAAGGTTTGGATTTATGTAGAGTTAATTTCTGAAGCAAAAGTGACTAGGAGAAAATTATATTCCAGTTGGGAAAGCAAAATACTTTTTTCTATGGCAGTTCTTGTGGGCTTGGAAATAAAGAGAGATATTTTATTGGCCCAAAATAGGAGGGAGTTAACCTTTTTCCCCTAGTGTTATCAAGGTGGTTAGAAAGTTTATTGAGGGTTCAAGCCACATGTTAAGCATTTAGAAGTGTTAGTATCTGTAATGGGTGTCATGCTGTAATCATAGATTTGTAGCTGGTGGGGAATTTTGTTAAGTTTCTGTTCAGTGCAAAAAAAATCATAGTTTTAATTTTGCTGGACTTGAGTAATATTTTTCTTATCCAATTCATTATACATATAAAGTCTGCTTGGAGATATTTTTGGAGTTTATTAAGGAAGTTGTTAAGTCTGGAATAGGGCCATGTTATCTACACAGAGAATTAGAGGGAAGTGATGAGTCATAGGGCAGTTTATTAATAAAGCTAGAAATAGGGGGTAGGGAAGTCTGGATCCTTGTATAACTGCTTTTTCAGGGTTAACCAGCTGTGAAAATGATGAATGAAGTTTGAAAGAGATATGGTAATTGTTGAAGTAGCTTTGAGATGAATGAAGTTTGAAAGAGATATGGTAATTGTTGAAGTAGCTTTGAGACTATGGTAGAGAGACTGGACTTATGCCAGTTTCAAGAAGGTGGTGTGATCTGTTAGACTGGATGCTCTGGAAAAGTCAATAAAAGATAGCACCAGTTAATTGCCCTTTATCTTATAGCAAGAGGTATTTCACCTGTTAGGGTCTATGAAGATGTTTGTGTGCTGCGTCTTGCCTAGAAGCCATGTTGTTTATAGGAAAGGAGGTTGTAAGTGCTAATGTATTGGCATAGCTGATTATATGCGATTATATACGATTTTCTCAAGAATTTTGCCTAGAGTGGGGAGGATTGAGATTGGTTTGTATTCAGAGGTTTTGATGCGGTTAGCTTTCCTAAGGATTGTGGTGGCAGTGGTCACTTTCCATGTGTCTGGTATTGTATTTTGAGTAATGCAGAGGTTATATATGTGTTGTAGTGCTGTTGTAAGGTATTAAAATCAACCATGAACAGCCAGAAAATCCAAATAGCTCCTTTAATGAAACACAGAATTCTCTCTTAGCGCCTTTGTAAAGGCTGTATGCCAAGGTGCTAGAGAGAATTCTGTTTCGTTAAAGGAGCTATTGGGATTTTCTGGCTTTTTGTGGTTGTTTTTATTCCTCTCCATTGTTTTGTGGGTTTGCATTTGTAAGGTATTCTCTGCAATGGTATATAAAACATAGATATAGTTTATCTGTGACAGAGGACTGTCAATTTTTATTTATTGAAAGAGTTATATTTATATATATATATATATATATATATATATATATATATATATATATATGCACACACACACACACACACACACACACATATATATATATATATATATATATATATATATATATATATATATATATATATTTATATAAAGCAAGTTCTGATACCCTTGATAAGTGTAAGCATGGGCCTGGGAGATGAACAATTTACAGGTTACCTGTGTCCATTAGAGACATAGGTGCCAAACCAGGGATGGAGTTCTGGTTTCCCATCCAATTGTCCAAGTTGCACTTAAATTGGGGTTAGGGAGGAACTCTAATTCACATGGATGGGGAGCCTGCTCCATAGACATATTAGTCTCTGGAATACATACCTATCTTTCCAGCAGGTCATATTTATATCACAGGTAAGGTTTAAGTCTTTAGAATGAGTAATTCTGGTGCTGTTTGTTTTGTAGATATGCAGGAGGTCCATCAGAGTGGGGTCTGACAATGCCCTATATGCCAGGCATAGCTCTCCCCTCAAAAGCCTGTAGGTGACAGAATATAGGGATAGGGCCTTGAGACAGTCTACATAGGACATTTTACTTATGTCCTGTATTTTTTAGTGAGAAACCTCTGTGGACATTCCAGTTGTTGGATATGCCCGGTTAGGTACACACCAAAGGGGGCACTGTACTCAATGATAGGTCTGATGAATGCAGAGTACAGTGGAATAATGACTTCCTTGAACTTAGATACTATGCCTTTGTTTATAAGTTGAGCAAAATAGGATGATTTCCTCACCACTGTAGACACACGATGGTCAAAGGCTAGATTACTATCTAAGTCTGTTCCCCTAAGTCCCTGACTACTGGGTCAACTCTAAGGAGCGTGTTATCAACATGATAGTTACTAGGGATGGATGACTTCCCAAAGGATACTATTATGAATTTCTTGGCATTTAGTTTTAGTCCATGGCTCTGACACCAGTTGTTTGTCTGCATCACCCCCTCCTGGAGATCATTTGTGCCAGTGTGAGATTTAGTGACAGCTCCTAATTTGCAATCATCTGCAAATTTAGTCAGCCAGAGACCACTGACATTGGCCTTGACTTCTGAGAAGTAAATGCCAAAAAGAAGCGGTCCAAGGACTGATCCCTGAGGGACTCTACTTGTGACTGGCCTCTTTGTAGAGGTGGACTCTCCAATTCTAACTACCTGGGTCCTATCTGTGAGCCAGACGGTTATCCACCGGGTGACATACAGGTTTGTACCTATCCTCTTGAGTTTGTCAACAATGCCCGAGTTGGGTATTGTGTCAAATGCCTTGGCCAGGTCAAGGTAGGCAGAGTGAACAATTTTGCCCTCATCATTTCCACCAGGTTGAGTAGGCATGATCTGCCCTTGACAAAACCAAACTGGGTTGGGTCCAGTGTCTGGAGGTTCTTACTTGTGAAGTAGTTTGTATTTCTTCCTGTGTTTCAGTTCACTTATTTCCAAAATAGTTTGAGGGAGTTAGTGAGGGAGTTTTTAAATGTTTTCATGTGTCAGCTTTTGTGTCTGCTTATGGCTTGTTCTGAGGGGTTTCTGTGTTGAATAAAGTACTATCTATTTTTTGGAGTGAGGTTTTGTTTTTCCATGTGTGCCAGGCTTTGTCTTAGACCTGTAAGAGTGATTTAAGTGCTAGAGTTATCCAGTCATTTGTTTTGGGCTTCTTCAAGGTTTTTGAATTGACATCTAAGAGATCCTGAGGTTTCGTTAGAGTCATTTAAGTTTAGCTTGAAAGATCAGTTGGTATTAGGGGGGTTTCATTTATTTATTTATTTTTGATATTAGAGTTTATCTTTAGTCAAAACTAATTAATTTGGGGGGGGGGGGTTCAGGTTGGAAGTCTATGTGGAGAAGGTGACTGGGCAGTGGACATTGACAGACGGAGCATGACTCTTGATGTTGGAGATTAGAGATGGATTGTCAGTAATGACTAGGTCTAGTACAGGGTGGTAATTGGTTAAGGGTTTTTGGCGGGTGAGTTGCTGTATTAGTTGTGTGAGGTTGTAGTTGAGAAGGATACCAGTGATTTCATGCTGGATGGGGTGAAGCAGGTTGAAGTTAAATAACTAAGTAGTACAAGCTTTATCTTGTTTCCTAAATGAGAAGTTATGTCTTGAATGTTGTTGTTTTTTTTTTTTTCAGGAATAGCTGGAGGGGTAGGCAAGTAACTGAGAGATGTATATTTTTTGAAATAATTTTATCATAAACCAGCTAGGGGATGAGACTGACAGAATGTCACCTTGGGCTAAGAGATGAATGTTTAGATATTTTTATGCAGAAGGAGGGTGCTGCCACCATTTCTTAGATATGGTCTTGGATCAAAATAGTAATTGTACTCTGGAAAGAAGTACTGAAAATTGATCTGTCTATTTAAACCCAAGATTCAGTAATTGCTACAATATCTGAGTTGTGTTGAGAGAGTGGTATGACTCATAGCTCTCAACCTCTTAGCATAAAAAATCTGGACAAAGTCAAAAATAATGGGGGAGACAAAGTCCCAAAAATAGGGACAAATTTTAAATATTGCTCTTATAAACCTAGAAAGTTGCTAGAATAAAAGGTCATATATTACCATGCATAATCTGAAGGATATGAAGTCTGAAACTGAAATGCCTGTCGTTATTTAGTGAATTCAGTCCTCACTGATTTGCAGCAAAAATCCAGAAAATCATAAATTTTATGCGGAACAGACCAAAAATATGAGGCAAAAATCTGGACATTTGAGAGGTGTGGGACTACTTAATTTAGTTTGTTATGAATGCTTTGTGTGTTTATTAGTTTGCAAGAGAGAGGATTGGGCCCGGGTTCGCTTCAGTAGGTTTACTTCTTAGGAGCAGTATTAGGATAATGGCTGTGAATGTGGATAGCTCTTTGGGACTGTTTTTGTTCATAGGTTCATAGGTTCATACTAGGCTATCTGCCCTAGGGCATTTATAAGCCTAGCCAGAGTGTGTTTGGCTTTCGCCACCCATTTTAAATTAATTTTGCTATGCCCTTTTTCGAGGTTAGTATACTGTGCCTCTGTCTAACAGTGACACAGAAGTGATACCCGGGGTAAACCTACGATCTCCCATCCACTCATCAAGAGTCCTCTTGAAGAGAGTCAATGAGGGACTCTGCCTAACTTGGACTGGGATTTTATTCCAGAGTGAATGGAGCCTCTGGGTTATCAATCTGTCCCTCCAGCATGTCCTATTTATTTCAGTACTGAGGTTCAAGTCTCTCGAGCACGTAGCTCAATGGGATTTGGATTTTCTGAGGTGCAGCATGTCCATTAATTCCGGGTTGGACATGGCTTTATACGTCAGGCACAGATCGCCTCTGAGCAGGCGGTATGCCACTGAGTAGAGCTGGAGTTTCTTTAACCGGGCAGCATATGGCATCTGTTTGAGCCCTATGATCCTCTTGATGAGGTACTTTTGGGGTCTTTCCAGTTGCTGCAGGTGTCTGGTAAGGTACATCCCAAAAGGGGCACTGTACTCAATTGTGGGCCTGATGATGGATGAGTAAAGAGGCACGATGGCCTCCCCTGATCTAGAAGTGAATCCCTTCATGATTAGGTGGGCTATATAAAATGTTTTTCTAACCACTTTGGCCACGTGGTTGTCAAATGAGAGATTGCTATCAACTTGGGTCCCCAGGTCCCTAATTACTTCTTCCGTACTTAATGGATTACCACCTATGTGGTAATTTGTGGGCACTTTGTTTTTGCCAAAGGGGATGACTATACACTTTTTGGCGTTTAGCTTGAGGCCATGGCTCTGGTACCAGTTGTCTGTTTCTATGAGGCCCTTTTGGAGGATGCTTGTGTCGGCTGGAGAGTCGATTATGGCGCCCAGTTTGCAGTCATCTGCGAACTTGGTCAGCCACAGTCCTTCTGTGTTGGCCTGTACCACTGAGAAATATATACCGAACAAGAGAGGTCCCAGGACTGAGCCTTGTGGGATGCCACTTGTAACTGGTTTGGAGTCTGACATGGCTCCAGCAATTCTAACCATGTGGGTTCTGTCCTTGAGCCAGTTTGCGACCCATCTAGTGACATAGGGGTTTATATTTAAGCTGGTGAACTTATATATAATACCCGAGTGGGGTATTGTATCGAAGGCTTTTGCGAGGTCCAGGTAGGCTGTGTGGACCACCTTCCCCTCGTCAATGGCCTTGGTGACTGTTTGAAAGAAATCGACCAGGTTTAAGAGGCAGTATCTGCCCTTAACAAAGCCGAACTGGGTAGGATCCAGTGTCTGTAGGTCCCCAATATCTTTATTTATGAGGTCCATGATGATCCTTTCCATAGCTTTGCAGACCAAGCTAGTCAGGCTTATGGGGCGATAGTTTCCAGGATCCGTTGAGGCACCACCTTTGTGGAGAGGGACCACTGTTGCTGTACGCCACTCTTTGGGTACATATCCTGTAGTAAGGCTGAGATTGAACAGTAGTTTTATGTTTGGGTTTAGCTCTTCTTGGAGTTCATGTAGGATGCAGCTCGGGACACTGTTTGGTCCCATTGATGCTGTGTTGTTTGCTTTGGAGAGGGCGGCTCTTACCTGAGCATCTGAGATGTCAGGGGGGCAGCACTCTGCTGGGATAGATATTTGGCCTTTTGGTGGGGAGGGGGGGGGGAGAAGTTTGCGCTGAACCTGTCAGCTAGGATGTTGGCAATGTCTGTGGGTTTGGTGTATTTTTTGTCATTTTGGACTAATTCTGAGCATATCTGGGAATTCCCACCCAGGTTCCTAACATAACTAAAGAAAGCCTTGTGATTATCCTTCGTGTCCTGTGCAATTTTTCTTTCTAAGCTGGCCTTAGATGATTTTATGAGTGCTCATAGTTTTTTGCTAATACTGATCAGAGATGCCTTCCCTTTTTGGGATTTTGCTCTATCATGTAGTAGCTTCCTCCTTCTATTGTATAGTTTGTTGATGGCTGGGGTCCACCAGACAGGATGTCTGCCTTTGGAGGATTGGGTCTTGGTTTTATTTGGGATTTCATGATCCATGCATTCCTGAATGTGTTCATAGAATGCGTTTATAAAGGATTCTGCGGTCTGGGCCATATTTTCCACAGGCCCGGGGGCTTTGAAGGATTCCACCTTGGTTTTGAGGAGTGTGAAATTTGCTTTAGAGAAGTTTTTCACTGTGGTTTTCTGGGTAGGGGGTGGGGTTGGGATGTGAATATCCAGTGAGATTAGTTTATGGTCTGATCTTACCAGTGTGGGACACACTTCTGGTCTGGAGCATAGAGTCCCCATGTTGGTGATGATCAGATCCAGTATGTTTTCCCCTCTTGTGGGAGTGGTAACAAGTTGTTCCATAGCATTTGAGTTTATAAATTCTAGGAACCTTTGGGCTAGGGTGTTGGAGCTAGAGTAATGCTCCCAGTCTGTGTTTGGGTAGTTGAAGTCGCCCAATATAATGGTGTTTGGAGAGACCTTCATATTTTCCAGTGTTCTCAGGAAGGCCACATGGGGTTCCTGGGTTTGGGAGGGTGGTCTGTAGCAGGCTATAAACTGGAAGGCAGTTTTACTCACTGTTAGTTGCACATGGATAGTCTCTGATGCTTCGTGATGTGCCACCAACCTGGAGGTGTGGGTATCTTTGACGAATATTGATACTCCCCCTCCTTTTGTGGTTCAGTCCAAGTTTTGGGGCCATAAAGCATGGTATGAGGTATAACCCGGTAGTGCTGGGGTGCTCTCGGGAGCCTTGAACCAGGTTTCTGTTACTGCACAGATATCGATGTTCTCCATGCTAAGGAGAGTTTTGAGTGCGTGCATCTTGAGGTTTAGACTTCTGACGTTGAGTAGCATTACTCTTAGATGTCCTTCAAGGATGCATCTGCAGTCCTTACATATGGGTTGTCCTGCCTCAGGCAGCCCTTCGGTCGGCCGGATTCCAAAGTCTGGGTCTGGCGTCGGCTGATGTCGCCCCTTCCCCGACGTCAGAGTGCCTGGGGTATAAAAGTGTCAGCCGATGCCATCTTCCTCAGTCTTTCTTGCCGAGTGGTGCCCGAAGCAGAAGCAGTTCACAAGTGCTGGTCAGCCAGCTCCTGTAACTTCAGCTACCGAAGACTTCAAAAAGCTAAGTACCCCGTTGGGGACTCTTTCTTGCCTCAGCCGATGTCAGATCAAACGCTTAAAGTTAATAATTGCTTGACTTGTGGGAAACAAATACCTCATAAGGATTTCCATTCCTACTGCCTCCCCTGCCTAGGCCCAGACCACGATGTCTCGGCCTGTACTGCCTGTGCCTCTTTTAATCGACGCACTCTTAGGCATCGGTCGGAGTTTGCAGAGGAATTTTTTGGGGCTAGTTTCTCTTATAAAATGCCATCGGAGACTGCGACTTCTCATTTAACCAAGAAACAGAAGGACAAGGACCGACACACGCGGACCGTGGTTTCGGCTGAAACCGCTCCTAGGCCTGCCGCGAGTGTCTCGGTCTCGGCTGAAACCGAGTCCTTGGTACTTCCGTCTGTAGAAACCACTCAACCGACAGCCTCGGTCCCGGAGGCCTTTTCTGAGTCGGTTATAGAATTACCCTCGGAAACCGGTGTTCAGGAACCTACCGACACCATTCCCCTAGACAAAACTACTCCAGCACGTGAGGCAGCCAGGGCCCCCTGCATCCATGTCCATAAAAGCTTTCACTAGGGCTAAAGCTGCTAAGCAACAAAAAACTCTGCCTCCCAAGTCTATTTCTCAGGGATCCACTACAGGTTCTCAGATACTAAGTTTGGCTGAGGACCTTATTTCCTTAATTAGGGGCTCTCAGCCTCATCCGGACAGGGGCTCTCAACTCCCACTAGACAAAAGGCCCAGGGTTGAGTCTGCTGAACCTCAGTCCTCTGATGAGGCCTCTGATGGCTCTGCTCTATCAGACTACCAGGAGGAGGCCTTCACGGCCTATGAGGATTCTGATGCAGAGGAATCTATTCCCTCTGCCTCCCCTCCTGAAGAGCTGTCCTTTGGGGAGACCCTTCACTCCATGAGAGAGTATTTCCAATGGCAGGGCCAGGAATTATCTGATTCCAGGAAGAGATTAAGGACTTTTCCTCATTTACCTCAGCATAGACCTTTGGCTATTCCTCCTGTTTTAAGTGTCATTGATGATGTGTATTCTGAGTCTAGCACTACCACTGACACCCTTCCTCCGGCTCCTGTTAAACCCGATAGGTACTACAGGGTCCTGGACTCACATCATTTCTTTTACAAGGCCTACTCTGCTGACCCAGAAACTATTTCCCAGGGTCCAAAAGGGGTTGCAGCTGCCACTTCTAAAAATCCACTCCCCTCTGAAAGGGAGTCCAGGGCTTTAGAGGGAGATGGGGTAAAAAAGTGTACACTTCTTCCACTCTGTCTATGAGGGCTTTAAATTGTCAATTTCATATGATACAGTACCAAGAGTATTTGTTAGATGAATTGCAGAAAAAACTGTCTTCGCCTGAACCCCTAGATCGTAAGTCACTTCAGGATCTGGTACATAATTCACAACAGGTTAGCAACCATTTCTTGCAGTGTGGTTATGATGCATTGGAAGCTTCATGTAGGTCAGCAATGACAGGTGCAGTCATCGTGAGACATGCCTGGCTGAAGGAACAATCTCTGCCAGATCATGTTAAGGCTAAGCTTTTGGATGCTCCACTGGAAAAGCAAAAGTTATTTGGCTCCACTGCTCAAGAGGTCTTAAAGAAATTTGAGGAAAAGGCAAAATCTGTACAAACAGTCAAAGAGTTCCTCCAGGTACAACCACCAAGATTCAGCAGAAATTGGCCTTCTAAGAATTGGTCCTTTCCAGAAGAGAGATTTCAAAGAGGCAAGAACAGGCGTGCCAGAGGTAGAGGGCAAGCTAGAGGCTCCTACAGAGGACGTCAATGGCAGCCTCCTAACCAGAGAGGTAGTGCAGGTCCAACAACTGCTGCACAAGGACAGACTCAATGACTTCACCTTGACCCCGCCGACCAGGGCTCAATTAGAAGCACCTTTGGGCGGAAAGTTGTCTTTATTCTCAAAAAATTGGCACAGTATTACAAGGGACAAATGGACACTGCAAATAATAGACAAAGGATACAGGTTCCATTTCCATACATTACCAGAAAGAAAGGGAATGCCAAACCTGCCACCAAATCAGAGGGCAGAGGCTTTAAAACAAATTGCCAACCTATTGCAAATGAAAGCTATAGAAAAGGTTCCTCGCAGAACAAGGCCAAGGATTTTATTCCAGACTATTCCTTGTCCCAAGAAAAGAAAAACAATGGAGGCCTATTCTCGATTTGTCCGCACTGAATACTTATCTCATTGTGCCAAAATTCAAAATGCTGACCCTACAGCAACTCCTTCCCATGCTGGGCAAGGGGTCTTGGCTGGTAACTCTAGACCTCAAGGAGGCATACCTGCATGTCCCTATCAGACAAAGTTGCAGAAGACACCTCAGATTTCTTGCAGGTTCAGAGCATTATCAATTCTCAGCATTGCCCTTTGGCTTATCTACTGTGCCCAGAGTATTCACGAAATGCCTGGCATCAGTAATTGCACACTGCAGACTTCAGGGATTCAAATATACCCGTATCTGGACGACTGCCTTATACAAGCGGACAGCCAACAAACTTTGGAAAAACATTTGAATTATGCCATCCGCCTACTGCAGGCCTTGGGATACACAGTCAACATTCACAAGTCAAGACTTGTGCCATCCCAAAGAATAACTTTTCTGGGTGCGGAACTAGATACAACCACCCAAATGGCTTTTCTCACAGAAGAAAAACAAAGACAACTACCGGATTACTTCAAAAATCTAACAAAACAAACTCAGATGACTGCAAGGAAAATGGCCCTGGGTTACATGGCATCGTGCATTCTTCTGATTCCACAAGCAAGGCTGCATATGAGAAAACTACAATGGTACCTAAGGAGTTTATGGTCTCAGCACAATCACAGCCTAGAAGCTTTGATACCACTCATTCCATGCCTTCAAAAGGAATTCCTGTGGTGGGCCCAAGCAAGCCAGTCAAACGGGCCTGCCTTTCAGCAAACCAGTAACCAGCCAAACCATTACCTCGGACGCTTCAGACCATGGATGGGGAGCACATATGGAGGACAGATGCATCCAAGGTCTATGGTCTCAGAAAGAATTGCGCATGCACATAAACCAAAAGGAAATGCTGGCAGTGATTCATGCAATCGAGGCCTTCAAGCTCTTTCTACATCAAGGCCACCTGCTAATAAGGACAGACAATACCACAGTTATGTGGTACATAAACAAGCAAGGAGGTACTCATTCCTACCCTCTTTGCAGACTAGCAATGAATCTTTGGGAACTTTCCCTAAAACTCAATATAGAGCTGCAATCCCAGTTTGTGCCAGGAAAAGACAATATACTGGTGGACAGCCTAAGCAGAAATACCATGGACCCACACGAATGGATGCTGCACCCAGACATCTTCCTTCAGAGAACACAATCATGGGGGAGGCCGGACATAGATCTTTTTGCCTCCCACCGCAATCATCAGCTGAAGAAATTCTGCACAAGGACATACCACCCACAAGCATGGAAAGTGGACGCCCTCTCTTTCAGTTGGAATACTGTAACAGTGTATGCATTTCCACCACTCCCACTAATGACCAAGGTCTTACTGAAAATCAAGACAGAGCAGCCAAAAGTGATTCTAATAGCCCCGGACTGGCCAAGGCAGCACTGGTACCCACTGTTACGGAGCCTGTCACACACGAAACCGTGGCCTCTGCCACTATGGACACTCCTTCTGACACAGCACAATTACAAAACTCTGCACTCCAGCCTGAAAACCCTGCAGCTGACAGCCTGGAGAATACCTTGACTCCTCACCAGGAAAAGCTATCCAAGCGAGTGAAGGATATCATCATGGAAGCTCGCAGACCTTCCACGAGAAAGACATATTCAGCAAAATGGAAAAGATTCCACACTTGGAGCACCGCAAAGGGCCTAGATGCCACAGTGATGAGCATGGCACATATCCTGGAATACTTGGCAGACATGCTCCATAAAGGCCTTTCTTACTCTTCCATAAAAATTCATGCTTCAGCAATTTCAGCAGAATACAATACTGATCCACCTGTCTTCTCTCATCCTCTCCTAAGGCAGCTTCTAAAAGGAATTAAAAACATCAATCCTCCAAGAAAACCACCAGTGCCTACATGGGACCTTAACTTCATGTTGGAAAAGTTGACTTTACCTCCCTTTGAACCAGCAGCATCTTCAGAGTTACAGTTCCTGTCTTGGAAGACTGCCTTCCTTCTGGCCATAACCTCAGCAAGAAGAGTATCTGAATTGCAGGCACTCATGGCAGTACAACCATTTCTTATTTTTCATCAGGACAGAGTCTCCTTGAGAACTAATCCTTCATTCATGCCAAAGGTGGTATCCAGGGTCTCATTGAACCAAGCTATTCACCTGCCTACCTTCTTTCCAAACCCACAAAACAAGGGAGAGAAACTTCTGCATACCCTAGACATTCACAGACAGTTACGCTACTACTTGGACAGGACTAAGACTTTCAGAAAAACTGACCAGCTGTTGGTAGCATATGCTGCAGGCATTCAAGGAAAAGCAATTTCCAAACAGACAATTTCAAAATGGATAGGAAATTGCATTCGATTCTGCTACTCTTATCATGGAAAAGCCGTGCCAGCTAACATCAGACCTTATTCCACCAGAGCTACAGCCACCTCCACAGCCTTCTTAAGAGGGGTGGCTACCAAGGACATTTTAGAAGCTGCTACATGGAGCTCCGTGCATACATTTTCCAAGCATTACAATTTACCCTTATATTCCAGATCCAGAGCAGGCTTTGCTACGGCAGTCCTGCAGGGCATTTTAGCTACACCATCATTTTCTTAGAGCCTACCACCCCCAGCTTGGCTATGGTATTCTACCCATATGTAAGGACTGCAGATGCATACTTGAAGGACATAGTACAGTTTTGTACCTACCATAAATGTAGATGTCCGAAAGGTATGCATCTGCAGTCAGGTTTACCCTCCCTCCTTCCCCTCTGTGGTACTTCTTGGGTACTTATCCCTCTTATAGCTAGCTGGGGTTATCTATTATGGTGTATTTGTTTTATATTACTGTGCATGTTTGCAATATTTTGTATTTCTACCAAATTTAGCCTTCCTTAGAGGGCACCTGGCATCTGGGGCAAGAAAAACTGAGGAAGATGGCGTCGGCTGACACTTTTATACCCCAGGCACTCTGACGTCGGGGAAGGAGCGACATCAGCCGACGCCGGACCCAGACTTTGGAATCCGGCCGACCGAAGGGCTGCCTGAGGCAGGACAACCCATATGTAAGGACTGCAGATGCATACCTATTGGACATCTACATTTATGGTAGGTACAAAATTGTACTTTTCTAATCCCTTGTGATACCTATGGAGGTGCGTTTGTTTTTTGAGCCTTGCCTAAAAAAGGCACTATGGGGGTAGCAAGAGCCTTTGCCAATATCCGAAAGCCCGGGGGTGACAGGTGCAAGCCGTCCCTAGCAAAGCATCATGGCTTGTCGAGCATGTCATCCCAGGCTGACAGGCATTGGATCCCCTTTAAATGACACCAATACTTAAGCCAATTGTTGAAATTGATCATCTTGTCTTCATATTGTGGCATCATTCTTGGTGAGGGTAAGATGCTACTCAAGGTCAGGGTCATACCGGCCTGGGCTACATGCTCAGAGAGCTCCTCTATGTCTCTTTTCATGTAGTCCAGGGAGGTATGTCTCAGGTCATTCACACTAGCATGGACAATGACTGAGTCATATTTGTACTTGCCTTGGAGTGACCTGAGTGCTTGTGTTATGTGGTGGATCCTAGCGCCCGACAAGCAGCTCACCGTGACCTTCTTCTTGTTCAACCTGGTGAGCGGGACGTCAGTGTGCCTGATGATAGAGTTACCTATTACAAGTGTATCAGGTGTGTTGTTTAGCCTTAAGGGCTGTGACTGTTCGGCACACTGGCTTTGTGAGCTATGTGTTGCACGTGTTTTCTTTTGGGGTAGCGGTTGCTTGGGTGTCTGCTTTGGAGGTCTCTGCTGCTTAGGCAGATTTTTATTTAGAGCCTCCGAGTATGTTTTTGTGTGTTTATGTGTTTGGTTTGCTGTCATGGTAGGTCTATGTGAGACTGGAATTGTAGTGAGTGTGGTTTCCTTCTCCTCCTGACTGGTTACGCCAGTACTGAGTTGAGAGAGCTTAGCTTCCAGTTTGGCTATATGGTTGCATCTCTCACATGTGTTGGAATTTGTTGGGAGGAGGAGAGGGTTGTCTGTGTACATGAGGCAGTTGTAACATTGCCTCAAGATTCCCAGATTCACCAGCTGGACTGGAGAGGAGATTGACAACTGACCTTTGGACATGCTAGAATAGTAATGGCAATTCCTTTATAACTGAAAAAAAGGGCCGATGGGGAACAAGGTACTCAAGGGGAGTTTGTGAGGGTGTAGTGCTTTTAATTTTTTAGTGCTGACTTATATAATTGTTTTAGTGAGCAAGTGCCAGGTAACTTAAATGCAATGTGTTACAGGTAACTTAAATGCAAAAATGACAAACAGTAACTTTCTTTCAAGTGAAACAAGGAAATTGTGAAATAAGTACAGTAAGCAATGCAGATATCACTAGGGATCCACAGAAGTGCTGAAAAGCCGCGTTTTAGGTGGAATTAGCGTTTCAGGGAAATAACAAGCAAACAACAACAATCATACAAACAAAGCTAGATTCAGCAGGCCTGGATCTAGTCTATGCTACAACAAACAAGGTGTACCAATTTCAGTAAGAAACAGTTCAAATACGCAGGAACTATAAGTCTTTAACCAGAAATTCCCAGCTCAGAAGGTCAGAGTCCAGTCTCTCCTCCCACAAGAGTGCAGACCACGAACTTTCTTAATGTAAAATAACTGGCCTGACGCCCAAGTGCTTAAACCAGAACTAATACACTTTTAGAATAACAGACACTGAGCCCTCAATCAGCAGTTCCCAACTTAGAAGGATGTAAGCTACCTGTCCTGCCACCACAGTGCAGGCCACAAACCTTCCTAATGTAAAACAACTGGTCTGAAGCCCAAGTGCTTAATCCAAAAGACTTAAAATGATAGCTACACTTTAATCAAGTTACTACCAAGCAGTAATAAATACAATTGAATACTTTAAAGATTTCTGATTTGAGAGAAGTGTGAGGGTGTGAAAGGGAGGGGTATGTAGGTTTCTGCGATCCAGCTGAGAGTTGGATGGTTGGGTGGTATTTATTGTTGGCAAACCATTGTTTGAGAGTCTGATGGAGTACTAGTTATAGATATCAGCACAGAAGATATATAGTTATGTGTTCTGATGGTGTCTGTGATGGTGTGGTAAAGTGTGAGGATGTGATTGGTGGGTAAGAGTATCAAGAAGAATATAGTTTGGATTTATATCGTTGTGTAAATCATAGTCTTATAAATAGTACTTGCTTTTGCTGATAGTGCTGTGGATGTGTGAAAGGTTGGATATGTAGATAAAGCAGTCTAAGTGGGTAGTTGCAATTTATAGGTGAATGTCATGCTATGAGGCTGTGGGCAGACTTACGGGAAAGTGAAAAGCAAAGGACCACTACGGGCAAATGATGAAGAAAACATATATTTTTTATCTTGCCATGATTTACTACACCTCCCAAAGCTGCCTTCAGCAAAATAAGTACTCATTCCTAATTTTATTTTGTTTTTACTCTTGTCTGCCCTCATGGGGGCAAACATGGTGATTCCTTTGGAAAGCTAAATCTGTCCTATAATGCAGACTGTGAGGACAAATAGCCCTACCATTTGTTGTCAGACTAGACTTCCATTCACTTACAATGGAACTCCTGTAAAAAACTGCCAAGTTTGAGAGTCTGCAGCTCATGTGTCATTGACTGGTATGCGCTGAGTTTTACAAATGTTGTTCCTACTGATGTACTAGACATTCACTGAAAGAAACTTGCAAAAGTGTCAACAAATTACTGAGATAAAAAAGACTTTTCACAAGGAGCAGTTTTGCAAGTTTCAGTTCCTGGCCAGGTTACTACTCCCATCTCCCCTCCTTCAGTGGGCTACAGTCTCACATTTCCAGCTTTGCTAGATTCAACTATTTAGTCAGCTTTGCATGACAATAGAAATAAAAAAATAGCCTGGTGTGCCACTAAAACTGTTCCCTTGTATGTCTCTTCACTTCTGAATAGCAATTCCCAAGAATAAAAAAAAAAGCAAACTCAGTCCAGAGTTTAGGCTAGTCTATCCATTTTTTAAAATGTGCACAGTAAAATATTCAACGTGTACTGCATTTTGGCTGCTGACATGGTTATCTTTACATAGTTATTCTCTTATAGTATAATCTGAACTTATGGTATTTAATGATAAATTTTACAACAATTCTCAGTTTCTTAACAATGACCTCCCAAGCCTCTGATGTGGCTTAGTACTTTCTTACTATTGCTTTATGTAGTTTGTCTTAGTTGTATACTTGTAGTGTGTTTCTCATCCTCTCAGCAACAGACTCCTGGAGAAGCATATACTTTTATTGAAAGAGTACCAGCAGCTGTAGCAGTGATACCACACTCCAAAACAATGCACTCAAACATAGTACTGACAAACACAAGAGAATGTATATGTCTGAATCAAGCAGTGATGAAATTGCTAGGGACTTCACTGAGCAAAAATTTACTCTTAATTTCTCCATTTCATAATGCATAACATTCGCACCACACTTACAAAGGCACACCTCCACCTTCCACAAACACAGCAACACACACCCACACACCTGCTACGGTTTCTCCCTTCAGTTATTGCAAGCCAAGAATAACACTTTTTAATAAGGATACCTACCAGACAAGTCTGCATAGTGCACTTGGTCTACCTGCATCATCGCAGCTCGGGTGCCCCCTCCCCCAGCAACTGCAACATTGCCAGATAAAACCACTGCTACGGTCCGGTTTCTCCCTACAGTTATTGCAAGCCAAGAATAAAGTACAGTTGTGTACTCTTACCATAAATGTAGATGTTTGAGTATGTTCACTGTTACAGTCATTACTGTAGGGTTCTTCCTGCTGGCAGCAGCCCTAGATCGACCAGAGTCCCAAAGTCGGGTCCGACGTCGGCTGAAGTCGCTCCTGCCCTGACGTCAGTGTACCAGGGGTATAAAGACCTCAGCCGACGCCATTTTCCCCAGTTTTTCTTGCCCCAGATGTCAGGTGCCCAAAAATAAAGGCCAAAAGCTTAATCAAAAAGAATAAGCAATCATAAACCAGAACATTCCCAAATATCACCAGCAAAAATACCTCAGAGAAAAAAGAAATGACAAGGAGACACAGACAGCACTCAAAGAACAACAAAAGAGGGGACAGGAGGGTGGGTAACCCAGACTGTAACAGTGAACATACTCGAACATCTACATTTATGGTAAGAGTACACAACTGTACTATGTTCTTCGTGGTTCACTGTTACAGTCATTACTGTAGGGTTGAATCCCAAAGCTAAGAAAGGGTGGATGGAGAAGGAACAGAAGGGACGGCCACAAAAACCTGCAGGACTGCAGAGGCAAACCTGCCCTAGATTTAGAATAGAGAGGGAGATTGTAGTGCTTAGAAAAAGTATGCACAGAATTCCAAGTTGCAGCTTCTAAGATCTCCTTGGTAGGAACTCCACTGAGAAAAGTTGCCGAAGTGGCAGTAGCTCTGGTAGAATGTGTTCTGACATTGACAGGAACAGGCTTACCATGATGAGAGTAACAGAACTTGATGCAGTGGGCAATCCACTTAGAAATAGTCTGCTTAGTGATTGCTCTCCCCTGTGAGGTAGAAGCATAAGCCACAAACAATTGGTCCGATTTCCTGAAAATCTTGGTCCTGTCCAGGTAAAAACGAAGCTGCCTGTGTATATCTAAAGAATGCAAAATACTTTCCTCTTCACTTTGAGGATTAGGATAAAAGGTAGGCAAATGAATAGTCTGATTCAAGGCTACTTTCGAAACCACCTTAGGCATAAAGGTGGGATTAGTCCTCAGGGACACCCTGTCCTGATGAAAAATAATAAAGGGTTCTACAGCCATGACAGCTTGCAATTCTGAAACTCTTCTGGCGGAGGTAATGGCTAAAAGAAAAGCAGTTTTCCATGATAAAAACTTTAAATCTGTGGAAGCTGCAGGTTCAAAAGGAGATAAAGTTAACTTTTCCAAAACAAAGTTGAGATCCCAAGTGGGAACTGGTGCTCTTAAAGGAGGCCTTATATTCTTCGCCCCTCTCATATATTGCTTAAGTAACAGATGAGAAAAGATTGGGGGATCCATATTGTAATGTGCAGAAATAGCAGAAGCATGAATTTTGATAGATGAAAAAGATAGGCCCTTATGTAACATCTCTGTTAGGTATTGTAAAATCAGAGGAATGTTTGGAACTGCAGAATCAAAACCTTGGGCCTGAGTCCAGGAGCAAAATCTTTTCCAGTTACCTGCATAAGATTTCCTGGTGCTGGACCGTCTAACTTCAAGAATTACGTCCGGTACCTGTTTGGTAAGGGTAGAACTGTTTAAAGACCCTGGATCCGCCAGGCTGCTAGATTCAGAGATTTGACATGGCTGTGCAGGATCTGGCCATCTCGTTGAGACAGTAGATGTGGAAGTTGTGGCAAAATCCAGGGTGGACCCTGAGCCAGGTTCATCAGCGTGGAATACCAGAATTGCCGAGGCCAGTTGGGAGACAGTAAAATCATTCTCGGCCTGTCCTGTTTGATTTTCAGAAGTACCCAAGGAAGAAGAGGCAAAGGAGGAAAAGCATATACTGAGAAGTGCTTCCAAATGAATGAAAGAACATCCACTTTCCATGCTAGCTTGTGGTATGTCCTCGTGCAGAACATTTGAAGTTGATGGTTTGGGGGAGATGCAAAAAGATCTATGTCCAGGCACCCCCACACCTCCGTTATCATCTTGAATATCTGAACATCCAACATCCATTCGTGTGGATCCAAAAGAGTTCTGCTTAGACTGTCCACCAGAGTGTTGTCCTTTCCTGGCAGGAATTTAGCTAGTAAGTCCACCTTGTTGGCTAGTGCTGTGTTCCACAGAGCCATGGCCAAACTGCACAGGGGATAAGAATGAAAGCATCCCTGCTTGTTTATGTACCACATCACCGTAGTGTTGTCTGTCTTTATCAGTAATTGCCCCAGTAGAATAAGATCTTTGAAGGCTGTCAGGCCATTCTGTACAGCTAGCATCTCCTTCAAATTTATGTGCAGATGCATTTGGTCCTCTGTCCAGGCACCCTGAAGACATTTCCCTTGCATGTGGGCTCCCCATGCATGATCCGAAGCATCCGTCATTATGACTTGATTGGCTGGAATGGGACAGAAAGGCCTCCCCTTGTTTTGGAGACAGGCCTTGGCCCACCAAAGAAACTCCTGCCGGAGACAAGGCAAAATTGAGATCACTGTTTCCAGACTGTGGCAATGCTGAGACCATACACTCTTGAGGTACCACTGTATCTTCCACACATGCAGCCTTGCATATGGTATTAACAGAATGCAGGATGCCATGTAACCCAGAGCCTGCAGAACTTTTCTTGCAGACAGCTGACACGTTAAAGCCAGATTTTTGAAATAAGAAGCCAGTTGCACTTTTTTGTCTGGTGTCAAATAAGCCATCTGGGTTGTAGTGCTCAGAAGCACACCCAGGAAAGTAATTTGCTGTGTGGGCACCAGGTTTGATTTCTTTAGGTTCACCGTGAACCCTAGGCACAAGAGAAGATGCTGCACAAATGTTAGATGCTGAAGTAAAGTCTCCTTGTCATCCGCTTGAATGAGACAATCATCCAGATAAGGGTATATCTGAATTCCCTTCTGTCTGCAAAACGCCATTACTGGTGCCAGGCACTTTGTAAATACTCTGGCCGCAGTAGATAAGCCAAAGGGCAGCACAGAGAACTGGTAATGCCTCGAGCCCGCTTTGAATCTCAGGTACCTTCTGCACTCTTGCTGTATGGGAATATGGAGGTAAGCCTCCTTCAAGTCCAAAGTCACCATCCAAGCGTTCTTGCTCAGCATAGGCAGCAGCTGCTGCAGAGTGAGCATCTTAAATTTTGGAATTTCTAGGAAGGTGTTCAATACAGAAAGGTCCAGGACTGGTCTCCATGCATTTTCCTTCCTGGGAACCAGGAAAAGTCTTGAATAAAACCCTTGCCCCATTTCCGAATCTGGTACCAAACCTATGGCCCTCATATCCATCTTGGCAAGGTATGGAAATGAAACCTGTAACCCCTTGAAACTATGTCCAGAACCCATTTGTCTTGGGTTATGCGGCTCCAATTGTGATAAAAAAGAGAGATTTTTCCTCCCAAAGGCGCACTCAAGCCCGAACACTCTAACCCAAAGATTCCTGGAGTTCATAAACTCAAATGCCATGGAACAACTAGTCACCATCCCCACAAGAGGTGAAAACATACTTGATCTCATCATCACGAACATGGGATCAAAATGTTCAACACCGGAAGTATACCCCTCACTGGTGAGATCAGATCATAAACTAATCTCGCTGGAGGTCCTCATCCCGCCCCCACCTGAAACAAAAAAGACCACAGTGAAAAACTTCTCAAAAGCCGATTTCACACTTCTAAAAACTAGTGTGGTCTCCTTTAAGGCCCCTGAGCCAGTGGTAAACATTACTCAAACCGCTGAATCACTTACAAATGCCTTCTACCAGCACCTACAGGACTGCATGGATCAGGCAATCCCAAACAAAACTAAGACTCTCTGTACCAAAGGCAAGCGTCCAGTCTGGTGGACCCCAGCCATAAACAAGCTCTACAACAAAAGGAGGAAGCTACTACAAGATAGAGCAAAATCCTTGAAAGGTAAGACACCTTTGATCATTATAAGTAAAAAACTAAGAGCTCTCATAAAATCATCAAAGGCAAATTTTGAGAGAAAATCGCCAAGGACTCTAAAGACAATCATAAGGCCTTCTTTAGCTATGTTAGAAACCTAGGAGGAAACTCCCAGATATGCTCAGAATTAGTTCAAAATGATGTGAAAATTACTGAACCTACACACATTGCTAACATACTGGCTGACAGGTTCAGTGCAAACTTCTCCCCCCCCTCCCCGCCAAAAGGAGAGATATCTATTCCAGAGGATTGTAGCCCCCCAAACATCTCCAACGCCCAGGTGAGAACTGCCCTCACTAAGGCAAAAAACAGCATCCATGGGACGGATGGTGTCCCCAGCTGTGTGCTTCATGAACTCAACGAGGAATTAAACCCACAGTTAGGACAGCTGTTTAATCTTAGCCTCACCTCAGGATACGCACCCAAGGAGTGGCGCGACTGTGGTCCCACTTCATAAGGGCGGTGCCTCCACAGACCCTGGAAATTACCGCCCATTAGCTTGACAAGCCTTATCTGCAAAGCCATGGAGAGGATCATAATGGAACTCATAAATAAAGACATAGGGAACTTGCAGACTTTGGATCCAACCCAGTTTGGCTTTGTCAAAGGCAGATCCTGCCTCTTAAACTTGGTTGACTTTTTCGAGACAGTCACCAAGGCCATTGATGAGGGAAAGGCAGTCCATACAGCCTACCTCGACCTGGCAAAGGCCTTCACACAATACCCCACTCAGGTATCATCGAAAAACTCATCAGCTTGAATGTAAACCCATACATCACAAGATGGGTTGCAAACTGGCTGTTTACAGAACCCACAGGGTCAGAGTTGCTGGAGCCATGTCAGACTCAAAGCCTGTCACAAGTGGTGTCCCACAGGGCTCAGTCCTGGGTCCACTCTTATTCGCATCTACTTTTCTGAAGTACAAGCAAACACAGGAGGGTTATGGCTGACAAAGTTTGCAGATGACTGCAAACTGGCGCCATAGTCGAAAACACATCTGACACAGATATCCTCCAGAAGGGCCTCACAGAAACGGATAACTGGTGCCAGAGCCATGGCCTGAAGTTAAACGCCAAAAATGCATAGTCATACCCTTCGAAAAACAAGGTTACCCCTAGCTACCATATAGGTGACAATCCACTGAGCACAGAAAAGTCATCAGGGATCTGGGGACCCAAGTTGACAGTAGTCTTTCGCTTGACACTCATGTTGCTAAAGTAGTTAGGAAAACCTTCTATATCGCCCACCTGATCATGAAGGGATTCACATCTAGATCAAGGGAGGTCATCGCCCTGTACTCATCACTCATTAGACCTATGATTGAGTACAATGCCCTGCTCGAATGTATCTGACCAGACACCTGATGCAGCTTGAAAGGCCCCAAAAGTTCCTCACCAAAAGGATAAAGGGTCTCAAAATATGTCTTATGCTGCCCGACTGAAAGAACTCCAGCTTTATTCAGTCTCATACCGCTTGCTCAGAGGTGACCTGTGCTTGACATATAAGGCCATGTCAAACCCAGATTTGATGAATATGCTTCACCTCAAAAATCTAGATCCCTCAGAACCACAAGGGCGGAGACTTAAACCTTGACACGGTTATAAATAGAACGTGCTGGAGGGACAGATTCATCACCCAGAGACTCCCTATGCTGTGGAACAAAATCCCGGTACATGTGAGGCAGAGCACCTCGCTGGCCTTGTTCAAGAGGAATCTTGACCAATGGATGGGAGATCGCAGATATACCCCAGGGATTACTTCAGTGTCACTGCTTGACAGAGGCACAGAAAAATGATAGGCATAGTTTTTATTCAAACTAAAGGGGTGGCGAAAGCCACATAACTATGGGCTAGGCTTATAAATGCCCTTGGGCAGATAGCCTAGTATGAACCTATGAACCTATGAACCTATGAGCTAGTAAGGGAGAGTCATAATGACTGTTTCCTGTAAGGTTGTAACCTATCTTCCCCTCCCTTGGGAGAGGCGGCACTCCACTGCTTATTTCTGAAAGGGGGCTGTGCCTGATCCCTACCTCTGGAATGCCTGTATCTGCCCCTCTGAGGTCTGTCTGAGCTCGGAAAGGACCAAGGTTTAGCTGGCCAATTCCTGCTAAATCTAGGGGGTTGTACCTGTAGAAAATTTTTAACTGTCTGCATAGATTTGGCTTTGTCTTCCATTTTCTTCAATACTTCCTCAGCTTTGGCCCCAAATAAAACATTGTGTTGCAAAGGGGCATCTAAAAGCTGTGCTTTAACCTGCTCAGGCAAACTTTGCTCCTCTAACCAAGCGTGCCTTCTAATAACTGCACCAGTTGCTGCAGCCCTGCAAGAAGCATCCAAAGAATCAAAACCACAGTGCAGGGTATGTTTACCCACCTGCTCAGTAGCATGCAATAAATCCTGTAATTCCTTATTGTCTGCACCACCAGAAATAGCAGACATCTTTTGCTTTAACACAGACAAAAGGTATTGCTGATATTTTAACATATGAAATTGACAATTCAAAGCTCTAATAGACAATGTAGCAGAAGTATAAACTTTTTTGCCCCATCTTTCCAAGGCTCTGGACTCTCGGTCAGAGGGAATAGGATTCTTAGCAGAGGCCGCTTTAACACCCTTAGGGCCCTGAGAAATAGTTTCTGGATCAGCTGAAGGATTCTTAAAAAGATATTTGTGGGAATATGGAACCCTATAATACCTATCCGGTTTGGCGGGAGCAAGAGGAAAAGAATCAGGAGAGAGAGATGCCTCTGTAAAAACATCATCCACAATGTCCAATACGGGGAAATAGCCAGGGGTCTATGCTGTGGAAGCAGAAGAAAATCCCTAAGCCTTTTCTTAGATTCAGAGTATTCCTGCCCTTCCCAGTGAAAATGCTCTCTCATGTCATGCAAGGTTTCCCCAAATGAATAATCCTCAGGAGGAGAGGCCGTAGGAAGGGATTCTTCAGCATCAGAATCCTCATAAGGAGGGAAGGAATAATCCTGCTCAGAAGAAGAAGCAGAAGAAATCGATACTTGATCTGAGGAATCATAATCTGGCTCTAGCCTAGGTCTCTTGTCAGGAGGGGGATGAGAACCCCTGATCATAGTTAACAGGTCTTCAGCCATTCTAAGCATCTGTCTTTGAGGTCTAGGGTCCTGAAGAGAAGGTGCCTGTGCATGCTGCTTTGTCTTTGCCGGAGCCTTAGTCTTTGCCTTTGTCCTTGACTGCAAAACTGGAGTCATCTGTACATGAAGCTGTGTAGGCCTAAAAACTCCCTCAGAAGCCGGTGCCTGCACAGCGGCTCTGGAACCATCTGAGGGAGCAATATCCAGAGGTCCAATCCCTGAAAAGTCTGAAGGCCCCATCGGCTCCTCATGGGAGTCGGTACAGGCAACCGGTTCAAAAGTAGCGGATGACAGGGGCTGCGAAAGTGCCTCACTGATGACAGCCGAACCGGCAACTGGCTCTGGTTGAATAAAGTCATCCACTTTGGATCTCGGAGGCCTGTCTTTATCCTTGCACCACTTATACACTGCAGTAGCCGGATAAGAATCTGACGACATATTGTAATTAAATCTTTTTCCAAAATAATGGGTGGCATAACTTAACAATATACTTGCTGTACCTACGCCTAATAGTGCATTGATTAAACTTATCACAAAACCTACAATTAGCTACGTTGTGGTCAGGACCTAAGCAAGGTATACAGCAAGAGTGAAAATCCTTATGTGGTATTTGCTTCCCACAAGAAATACAGTTATTAACTTTTTCTGACATCGGACTGGAGCAAGAAAAAGGTTTCACCAACGGGGTACTTAGCTCAAAAGAAGAAGTCTTCAATTCAAAAGCCACCAAAAACAAACAGGAGTCGGCCGACCTACACTTGCGAACTGCTTTGCAACGGGCACCGCATGGCAAGAAAGACTGGGGAAAATGGCGTCGGCTGAGGTCTTTATACCCCTGGCACACTGACGTCAGGGCAGGAGCGACTTCAGCTGACATCGGACCCGACTTTGGGACTCTGGCCAATCTAGGGCTGCTGCCAGCAGGAAGAACCCTTCAGTAATGACTGTAACAGTGAACCACGAAGAACATCACTTTTTAATAAGGATACCTACCAGACAATTCTGCATAGGTGACTGGATATTTACAGTTCTTGTTATTAGCAGATGTGGTCCTTAACAGTTATGTTTTAACCATTGTGAAAGGTTATTTACATTTCCTTTTACAGCACATTTGTTACTTTTACTAGTTATTTTTTAAACATTGTTTTGGCCAGCATGCACACCTGCAAGGCCCTCCCCAGGCAACTATAGCTTTGTCTATTGCCACTGGGTGGCATAACTTAACAATATACTTGCTGTATCTTGTCCCAAATAGATCTGCCTCCACAATGAATACTTGTAAAGTAAGGCAAGTACCATTTACTTGGGGTATTTTGTCCCCAGATAGATTTACCTTCCTTTGTATTACTTGCACACCAAGGTCTTAAAGTAGTGTTTCTGCAACTAACTGCTTACACTCCTAATTTCCTGCTTCGACCTCATCCTTGCATACACTTACATTACAGCTCCAAGGCTTCCACTTCTTATGTTGATTACTTTTCTTTGCAGTTTTCTGTGAGGGGGCGGGCCAGATCTCTACCGGCTTTTTCTGGTTATACCTTCCCCCATTTTGTATCTCCCTCCTCTAACTCCCTCCTCCCCCATGCACATTAACTAGTCTATATTAGTAGGTCTCCTGGAGCGGCGCCCTTTTGAAAGTTATCTTTTGACCTGCTTGTGGTGAGGAAGCTTCCCCAGACCTTTTTCAGTGTGACAGCATCAATATAAGTAAATTTAACTAGTACAAAACAGCCAAACAGACACATTTGGTGTAAACAGAAACAAGTGGAACGATACATTTGGTGTACAAAGAAAAGAAACAAGTAAGCCCATTGATATAATTGGAGTTAGTGTTAGCCCCGCTGCGCTCAGGCTCACTCCGCTCCCCTCCCTGCTTCCTATTCCCACCCGCCTCCACTAGTGCTACATTTCAACTGAACTTAGCCACGCCTATCATGCTAACCACCAATCACTGAATCTGCCCCACCCCTGTACCCATTTCCTTCTCTTCCACTATTCCACATCCTGTAAAGCACAGTCTTCCATCTAACTACCTTACAATCACAAACAACACCTCTCATCATCCACCACACCCACCCCATCCCAAGCAGAACTCTCACTCATGACCAAACACAACCAAACCATGCCCAAACCACCCAAACCCACATACATACATACACCTCTTACTATTGTTCCTAGGTGTATCTACACTCCCACTGCTAACTTCTATCACCAACCACCAAAAACAACTTAATTTTATCCATATACCAAGAAAAACTACTTCCACTGACATAACTACAACACACCCTTTTACCCAACTAGTCCCACATCACTACCAAACCTTATTTATTCACCACTATGCACACAGATCACAGCCATCACACTACCAGTCTCAAACAACTATAAAGAACTTTAAGACCCTAAGCAAACTACTCAATCTCTATTTTTACCTCAGAACCTAACTCATTAGCTGCGGTGATATACACCCAAACCCAGGCCCTGAAAATCTAGGAGCCCCAACCCTCAACCTGAATGATACCCTACTCCACCGAGACAAATCCATGCTCCTCATTTTAAATTGAAATGTCAGAAGTATACTAAAGAAAGTCCACAACCTTCATGCACTACTCTCCTTTTATCAACCTGAGATAGTCATACTAACAGAGACTTGGCTTAAACCAGGCAACCACAACAATGAAATCACTCCACCAGGTTACAATATAATTCGTAGTGATAGAATAGGTAAAAAAAAAAGGGGGGTGTTGCTGAAGTGTATAAATCTCACATCATCCTTGAGAAAGTAGACATAACAAACCTAGACCTCATAAAGTTGAACTCACACTAACAAAACTAAAACTTAATGATAATAAACGCATCAACATCATAGGGTGCTACATCTCTCCAGGCAACAATATCCCCATTACAGAAAAACTCCTAGAATGGATATCTAACTCCCTCCCCCAGGAAAGCATAGTATTAGGAAACCTTAATACTGACTGGCAAAACTGTTCCATTCATAAGCCACTCTCCCATATTAACCTACATGGCCTAACCCAACTCATCACTTCTCCACACAAGAACAGACAAGAGAACCAAACATCAATCCACTCTAGATTGGATACTCGTATCCCACCCTTCACTGATATCCCTAGCAGGATGTCTACCAGACACCTCATGTCAGTGCCTGTAGAGTGCATTTGTGTAGGATTCAGCAGTCATAACTGTATTGTCCATCTCCATGGGTGTCATGAAGTTCACCACTTCTGTCTTAAGAAGCATGAAGTTGGCATTGGAGAAATTTTTTACTGTGGTTTCCTTAATGAGGAGTGAGGGTGGGATGTGGATATCTAGGGTGATTAGCTTATGGTTGGATCTGACCAACGAGGAGTTGACTTCAGGATGGAGCCTTGGAGTACTCCTAGGGAGACTGGTAGGGAGGGGGAGAGTTGTTTATTCCACATAACAGCTTGTTTCCTTCCCTCTAGGTAGTTTTTGAACCAGGAGATGGCAGGGGTGGTAAGGTTTAGAGGTGCCAGTGAAAGAAGGAGTTTATTGTGGTTAACCATATTGAATGCTTTGGACAAGTCAAGGAAGGTGGCAGAAACAAGGAGTCCATTGTTTCTGTGAGTATTGACAATGTTGGTGAATTCTCTTAGTGCGGTGGATGTGCTATGGAAGGGTCTAAAGCCATGCTGTTGTGTTGCTTTTAGATTATTTTCTAGGAGATATTTCATTAGTTGCTTATGTATTACCCTCTCTAAAATTTTAGATAAAGGGGGTAGTATGGCTATAGGGCAGTAGTTAGTTCCCCCTTTATGTAGAGGGATGATATGTGATATTTTCCATAGCTTGGGTACTATGCATTTGTTGATGGACCTGTTAATTAGGATGGAGACAGGATATGATATGGCTTCTGCAGCTAGGTGGAGGTATTCAGCGGGTAATTTACCTGCAGCTAGAGACATTGGTTTGAGCTTGCAGAGTAGTTTTTCAATGGATTTGGTTGGTTCTGGGTGGAAGCTGAACTTGAGGCAATTGTTAGTTGGGGGTGTGGGGTGGATTTGCAGGGATGGGGATGTTGTCATAGGGTTGGTTGTTTGTAAGGGTCTGGATGGTTTCCGTAAAGTATTTATTAAATAGTGTGAGGATGTCTTCTTGGTTATCATCTATTTTTGAGGGTGGGGTAGTTGTTTTACCTGGTTGAAGAATAGAGTTAATTGCTGCCCAGAATTTTTGTGGGTTGTTCTTGTGCTTATCCTGTAACATTTGGTAGCAAGATGTTTTGTCTGTTTTGGTGAGTTTTTTGGCTTTGTTATGTAGTTCAACATATATTTGTTTGTTCAATTGGGGTTTACGGTTTAGGTAGTTGGTCCAGGCCTTATTTCTTTTTTTGAGGAGGGATTTTGTGTCTGGGGCTAACCAGGGGGCATATTTAGTTTTAATTCTTGTTGTTCTGGAGGGGGCATGATGATTAAGGGTGTTTAAGAAGGTAGTATTGAAATATAATACAGCTTCATCAAGAGGTAGGTTTTTAAGGGGGGCCCAGTTGCACATTTTTAGGTCGTTTATAAAGTTGAAGCAGTTAAAGTATTTTCTGTTTCTAATTAAGCATGTAGATATTTGGGTCAGTTATGGTGATTTTGATCTGAGTAAGAATGTGGCTTGGTAACTACTTGGTGTCTGGTAGACACCCTGCTAGGGATATCAGTGATGGGTGGGATAAGAGTATCCAATCTAGAGTGGATTGATGTTTGGTTCTCTTGTCTGTTCTTGTGGGGGGAGGTGATGAGTTGGATTAGGCCATGTTGGTTAATATGGGAGAGTGGCTTATGAATGGAATAGTTTTGCCAGTCAGTATTAAGGTCTCCTAATACCATGCTTTCCTGGGGGAGGGAGTTAGATATCCATTCTAGGAGTTTTTCTGTAATGGGGATATTGTTGCCTGGAGGGATGTAGCACCCTATGATGTTGACGCGTTTATTATCATTAAGTTTTAGTTTTGTTAGAGTGTGTTCAACTTTATGAGGTCTAGGGTTGTTATGTCTACTTTCTCAGGGATGATGTGAGATTTATACACTACAGCAACACCCCCCCCTTTTTTTTACCTATTCTATCACTACGAATTAAATTGTAACCTGGTGGAGTGATTTCATTGTTGTGGTTGCCTGGTTTAAGCCAAGTCTCTGTTAGTATGACTATCTCAGGTTGATAAAAGGAGAGTAGTGCATGAAGGTCGTGGACTTTGTTTAGTATACTTAACATTTAAATTTAAAATGAGGAGCGTGGATTTGTCTCGGTGGAGTAGGGTATCATTCGGGCTGGGGCTCCTAGATTTTCTGGGCCTGGGTTTGGGTGTATATCACCGCAGCTAATGAGTTAGGTTCTGAGGTAAAAATAGAGTTTGAGTAGTTTGTTTAGGGTCTTAAAGGTCTTTATAGTTGTTTGAGACTGGTAGTGTGATGGCTGTGATTTGTGTGCATAGCGGTGAATAAAGAAGGTTTGGTAGTGATGTGGGACTATTTGAGTAAAAGGGTGTGTTGTAATAATGTCAGTGGAAGTAGTTTTTCTTGGTATATGGATAAAATTAAGTTGTTTTTGGTGGTTGGTGATAGAAGTTAGTTGTGGGAGTGTGGGTACACTTAGGAGCAATAGTAAGAGGTGTATGTATGTGGGTTTGGGTAGTTTGGGCATGGTTTGGTCATGAGTGAGGGATCTGCATGGGATGGGGTGGGTGTGGTGGATGATGAGAGGTGTTGTTTGTGATTGTAAGGTAGTTAGATGGAAGACTGTGCTTTACAGGATATGGAATAGTGGAAGAGAAGGAAATGGGTACAGGGGTGGGGCAGATTCAGTGATTGGTGGTTAGTATGATGGGCGTGGCTAAGTTCAGTTGAAATGTAGCACTAGTGGGGGTGGGTGGGAATAGGAAGCAGGGAGGGGAGCAGAGTGAGCCCGAGCGCAGCGGGGCTAACACTAACTCCACTTATATCGATGGGCTTACTTGTTTCTTTTCTTTGTACACCAAATGTATCATTCCACTTGTTACTCTTTACACCAAATATGTCTGTTTGGCTGTATTGTACTAGTTTAATTTACTTATACTGATGCAGTCACACTGAAAAAGGTCTTTGGAAGCTTCCTCACCACAAGCAGTCCAAAAGATAACTTTCAAAAGGGTGCCGCTCAAAGAGACCCACTAATATAGACTAGTTAATGTGCATGGGGGTGGAGGAAGTTAGTGGAGGGAGATACAAAATGGGTAAAGGTATAACCAGAAAAAGCCAGTAGAGATCTGTCCCGCCCCCTCACAGAAGACTGCAAAGGAAAGCAATCAGCATAAGAAGTGGAAGCCTTGGAGCTGTAATGTAAATGTAAGCAAGGAAGAGGTCGAAGCAGGAAATTAGGAGTGTAAGCAGTTAGTTGCAGAAACACTACTTTAAGGCCTTGGTGTGCAAGTAATACAAAGGAAGGTAAATCTATATGGGGGACAAAATGCACCAAGTAAATGGTACTTGCCTTACTTTACAAGTATTCAGTGTGGAGGCAGATCTATTTGGGACAAGATAAAGCAAGTATATTGTTAAGTTATGACACCCAGTGGCAATAGACAAAGCTATAGTTGCCTGGGGGGGGGGGGGCTTGCAGGTGTGCATGTCGGCCAAAACAATGTTTAAAAAATAATTAGTAAAAGTAACAAATGTGCTGCAAAAGGAAATGTAAATAGCCAGTCACAATGTTTAAAACATAACTGTTAAGGACCACATCTGCTAATAACAAGAACTGTAAATATCCAGCCACCTATGCAGACTTGTCTGGTAGGTATCCTTATTAAAAAGTGTTATTCTTGGCTTGCAATAACTGTAGGGAGAAACCAGACCATAGCAGTGGTTTTATCTGGCAATGTTGCAGTTGCTGGGGGGGGCAAGCTGAGATGATGCGCTATGCAAATTTGTCTGGTAGGTATCTTTATTAAAAAGTGTTATTCTTGGCTTGCAATAACTGTAGGGAGAAACCGGACTGTAGCAGTGGTTTTATCTGGCAATGTTGCAGTTGCTGGGGGTCGGGACCCTAGCTGCGATGATGCAGGTAGACAAAGTGTGCTATGCAGACTTGTCTGGTAGGTATCCTTATTAAAAAGTTTTATTCTTGGCTTGCAATAATGGTAGGGAGAAACCGGACCATAGCAGTGGTTTTATCTGGCAATGTTGCAGTTGCTGGGGGTGGGGGGACGCAAGCTACGATGATGCGCTAAGCAGACTTGTCTGGTAGGTATCTTTATTAAAAAGTGTTATTCTTGGCTTGCAATAACTGTAGGGAGAAACCAGACTGTAGCAGTGGTTTTATCTGGCAATGTTGCAGTTGCTGGGGGGGCGACCGAGCTGCGATGATGCAGGTAGACCAAGTGTGCTATGAAGACTTGTCTGGTAGGTATCTTTATTAAAAAGTGTTATTCTTGGCTTGCAATAACTGTAGGGAGAAACCGGACCGTAGCAGTGGTTTTATCTGGCAATGTTGCAATTTCTGGGGGGGACGATGACCCGAGCTGTGATGATGCAGGTAGACCAAGTGTGCTATGCAAACTTGTCTGGTAGGTATTTTTATTAAAAAGTGTTATTCTTGGCTTGCAATAACTGTAGGGAGAAACCAGACCGTAGCAGTGGTTTTATCTGGCAATGTTGCAGTTGCTGGGGGGGGGGGGACACGAGCTGCGATGATGCAGGTAGACAAAGTGTGCTATGCAGACTTGTCTGGTAGGTATCCTTATTAAAAGTGTTATTCTTGGCTTGCAATAATGGTAGGGAGAAACCGGACCATAGCAGTGGTTTTATCTGGCAATGTTGCAGTTGCTGGGGGGGGGGGGACCCAAGCTGCGATGATGCGCTATTCAGACTTGTCTGGTAGGTATCTTTATTAAAAAGTGTTATTCTTGGCTTGCAATAACTGTAGGGAGAAACCAGACTGTAGCAGTGGTTTTATCTGGCAATGTTACAGTTGCTGGGGGGGGGGGGACCGAGCTGCGATGATGCTGGTAGACCAAGTGTGCTATGCAGACTTGTCTGGTAGGTATCCTTATTAAAAAGTGTTATTCTTGGCTTGTGATAATGGTAGGGGGAAACCAGACCATAGCAGTGGTTTTATCTGGCAATGTTGCAGTTGCTGGGGGGGGGGGGGGCCCGAGCTGCGATGATGCAGGTAAACCAAGTGTGCTATGCAGACTTGTCTGGTAGGTATCTTTATTAAAAAGTGTTATTCTTGGCTTGCAATAACTGTAGGGAGAAACCAGACCGTAGCAGTGGTTTTATCTGGCAATGTTGCAGTTTCTGGTGGGGAGGGATGACCTGAGCTGCGATGATGCAGGTAGACCAAGTGTGCTATGCAGACTTGTCTGGTAGGTATCTTTATTAAAAAGTGTTATTCTTGGCTTGCAATAACTGTAGGGAGAAACCGGACCATAGCAGTGGTTTTATCTGGCAATGTTGCAGTTTCTGGGGGGGGGGGGGGGACCCGAGCTGCGATGATGCAGGTAGACCAAGTGTGCTATGCAGACTTGTCTGGTAGGTATCCTTATTAAAAAGTGTTATTCTTGTCTTGCAATAATGGTAGGGAGAAACCGGACCGTAGCAGTGGTTTTATCTGGCAATGTTGCAGTTGCTGGGGGGGGGGACGATGACCCGAGCTGCGATGATGCAGGTAGACAAAGTGTGCTATGAAGACTTGTCTGGTAGGTATCTTTATTAAAAAGTGTTATTCTTGGCTTGCAATAACTGTAGGGAGAAACCGGACTGTAGCAGTGGTTTTATCTGGCAATGTTGCAATTTCTGGGGGGGGACGATGACCCGAGCTGTGATGATGCAGGTAGACCAAGTGTGCTATGCAGACTTGTCTGGTAGGTATCCTTATTAAAAAGTGTTATTCTTGGCTTGCAATAATGGTAGGGAGAAACCGGACCGTAGCAGTGGTTTTATCTGGCAATGTTGCAGTTGCTGGGGGGGGGGGTGATGACCCGAGCTGCGATGATGCAGGTAGACCAAGTGTGCTATGCAAACTTGTCTGGTAGGTATCTTTATTAAAAAGTGTTATTCTTGGCTTGCAATAACTGTAGGGAGAAACCGGACCGTAGCTGTGGTTTTATCGGGCAATGTTGCAGTTGCTGGGGGGGGGGGGACCCGAGCTGCGATGATGCAGGTAGACAAAGTGTGCTATGCAGACTTGTCTGGTAGGTATCCTTATTAAAAAGTGTTATTCTTGGCTTGCAATAATGGCAGGGAGAAGCCGGACCATAGCAGTGGTTTTATCTGGCAATGTTGCAGTTGCTGGGGGGGGGGGGACCCAAGCTGCGATGATGCGCTATTCAGACTTGTCTGGTAGGTATCTTTATTAAAAAGTGTTATTCTTGGCTTGCAATAACTGTAGGGAGAAACCAGACTGTAGCAGTGGTTTTATCTGGCAATGTTGCAGTTGCTGGGGGGGGGGGGGACCGAGCTGCGATGATGCAGGTAGACCAAGTGTGCTATGCAGACTTGTCTGGTAGGTATCCTTATTAAAAAGTGTTATTCTTGGCTTGCAATAATGGTAGGGGGAAACCAGACCATAGCAGTGGTTTTATCTGGCAATGTTGCAGTTGCTGGGGGGGGGGGCCCGAGCTGCGATGATGCAGGTAGACCAAGTGTGCTATGCAGACTTGTCTGGTAGATATCTTTATTAAAAAGTGTTATTCTTGGCTTGCAATAACTGTAGGGAGAAACCGGACCATAGCAGTGGTTTTATCTGGCAATGTTGCAGTTTCTGGTGGGGAGGGACGACCTGAGCTGCGATGATGCAGGTAGACCAAGTGTGCTATGCAGACTTGTCTGGTAGGTATCTTTATTAAAAAGTGTTATTCTTGGCTTGCAATAACTGTAGGGAGAAACCAGACCATAGCAGTGGTTTTATCTGGCAATGTTGCAGCTTCTGGTGGGGAGGGATGACCTGAGCTGCGATGATGCAGGTAGACCAAGTGTGCTATGCAGACTTGTCTGGTAGGTATCTTTATTAAAAAGTGTTATTCTTGGCTTGCAATAACTGTAGGGAGAAACCGGACCGTAGCAGTGGTTTTATCTGGCAATGTTGCAGTTTCTGGGACGACCGAGCTGCGATGATGCAGGTAGACCAAGTGTGCTATGCAGACTTGTCTGGTAGGTATCCTTATTAAAAAGTGTTATTCTTGTCTTGCAATAATGGTAGGGAGAAACCGGACCGTAGCAGTGGTTTTATCTGGCAATGTTGCAGTTGCTGGGGGTGGGGGGACCCAAGCTACGATGATGCGCTATGCAGACTTGTCTGGTAGGTATCTTTATTAAAAAGTGTTATTCTTGGCTTGCAATAACTGTAGGGAGAAACCAGACTGTAGCAGTGGTTTTATCTGGCAATGTTGCAGTTGCTGGGGGGACGACCGAGCTGCGATGATGCAGGTAGACCAAGTGTGCTATGAAGACTTGTCTGGTAGGTATCTTTATTAAAAAGTGTTATTCTTGGCTTGCAATAACTGTAGGGAGAAACCGGACCGTAGCAGTGGTTTTATCTGGCAATGTTGCAATTTCTGGGGACGATGACCCGAGCTGTGATGATGCAGGTAGACCAAGTGTGCTATGCAGACTTGTCTGGTAGGTATCCTTATTAAAAAGTGTTATTCTTGGCTTGCAATAATGGTAGGGAGAAACCGGACCGTAGCAGTGGTTTTATCTGGCAATGTTGCAGTTGCTGGGGGGGGGGGGATGATGACCCGAGCTGCGATGATGCAGGTAGACCAAGTGTGCTATGCAAACTTGTCTGGTAGGTATCTTTATTAAAAAGTGTTATTCTTGGCTTGCAATAACTGTAGGTAGAAACCGGACCGTAGCTGTGGTTTTATCTGGCAATGTTGCAGTTGCTGGGGGGGGACGGGGACCCGAGCTGCGATGATGCAGGTAGACAAAGTGTGCTATGCAGACTTGTCTGGTAGGTATCCTTATTAAAAAGTGTTATTCTTGGCTTGCAATAATGGCAGGGAGAAACCGGACCATAGCAGTGGTTTTATCTGGCAATGTTGCAGTTGCTGGGGGGGGGACCCAAGCTGCGATGATGCGCTATTCAGACTTGTCTGGTAGGTATCTTTATTAAAAAGTGTTATTCTTGGCTTGCAATAACTGTAGGGAGAAACCAGACTGTAGCAGTGGTTTTATCTGGCAATGTTGCAGTTGCTGGGGTGGGGGGGGGGAACCGTGCTGCGATGATGCAGGTAGACCAAGTGTGCTATGCAGACTTGTCTGGTAGGTATCCTTATTAAAAAGTGTTATTCTTGGCTTGCGATAATGGTAGGGGGAAACCAGACCATAGCAGTGGTTTTATCTGGCAATGTTGCAGTAGCTGGGGGGGGGGGGGCCCGAGCTGCGATGATGCAGGTAGACCAAGTGTGCTATGCAGACTTGTCTGGTAGATATCTTTATTAAAACGTGTTATTCTTGGCTTGCAATAACTGTAGGGAGAAACCGGACCGTAGCAGTGGTTTTATCTGGCAATGTTGCAGTTTCTGGTGGGGAGGGACGACCTGAGGTGCGATGATGCAGGTAGACCAAGTGTGCTATGCAGACTTGTCTGGTAGGTATCTTTATTAAAAAGTGTTATTCTTGGCTTGCAATAACTATAGGGAGAAACCGGACCGTAGCAGTGGTTTTATCTGGCAATGTTGCAGTTTCGGGGGGGGGGGGGCGACCCGAGCTGCGATGATGCAGGTAGACCAAGTGTGCTATGCAGACTTGTCTGGTAGGTATCCTTATTAAAAAGTGTTATTCTTGTCTTGCAATAATGGTAGGGAGAAACCGGACCGTAGCAGTGGTTTTATCTGGCAATGTTGCAGTTGCTCAAGGGGGGGGGATGACCCGAGCTGCGATGATGCAGGTAGACCAAGTGTGCTATGCAGACTTGTCTGGTAGGTATCCTTATTAAAAAGTGTTATTCTTGGCTTGCAATAATGGTAGGGAGAAACCGGACCATAGCAGTGGTTTTATCTGGCAATGTTGCAGTTGCTGGGGGGGGGGGGGCCCGAGCTGCGATGATGCAGGTAGACCAAGTGTGCTATGCAGACTTGTCTGGTAGGTATCCTTATTAAAAAGTGTTATTCTTGTCTTGCAATAATGGTAGGGAGAAACCGGACCGTAGCAGTGGTTTTATCTGGCAATGTTGCAGTTGCTGGGGGGGGGGGAGGACGATGACCCGAGCTGCGATGATGCAGGTAGACCAAGTGTGCTATGCAGACTTGTCTGGTAGGTATCCTTATTAAAAAGTGTTATTCTTGGCTTGCAATAATGGTAGGCAGAAACCGGACCATAGCAGTGGTTTTATTTGGCAATGTTGCAGTTGCTGGGGGGGGGGCCCGAGCTGCGATGATGCAGGTAGACAAAGTGTGCTATGCAGACTTGTCTGGTAGGTATCCTTATTAAAAAGTGTTATTCTTGGCTTGCAATAATGGTAGGGAGAAACCGGACCATAGCAGTGGTTTTATCTGGCAATATTGCAGTTGCTGGGGGCGGGGACCCAAGCTGTGATGATGCGCTATGCAGACTTGTCTGGTAGGTATCTTTATTAAAAAGTGTTATTCTTGGCTTGCAATAACTGTAGGGAGAAACCGGACCATAGCAGTGGTTTTATCTGGCAATGTTGCAGTTGCTGGGGGGGGGGTGAGCTGCGATGATGCAGGTAGACCAAGTGTGCTATGCAGACTTGTCTGGTAGGTATCCTTATTAAAAAAGTGTTATTCTTGGCTTGCAATAACTGTAGGGAGCAACCGGACTGTAGCTGTGGTTTTATCTGGCAATATTGCAGTTGCTGGGGCCTGAGCTGCAATGATGCAGGTAGACCAAGTGCGCTATGCAGACTTGTCTGGTAGGTATCCTTATTGAATAGTGTTGTTCTTGGCTTGCAATAAATGAAGGGAGAAACCGTAGCAGTTGTGTGGATGTGTGTTGCTGTGTTTGTGGAAGGTGAAGGTGTGCCTTTGTAAGTGTGGTTTGAATGTTATGCATTATGAAATTTAGAAATTAAGAGTAAAATTTTGCTCAGTGAAGTCCCTAGCAATTTCATCACTGCTTGATTCAGACATATACATTCCCTTGTGTTTGTCAGTACTATGTTTGAGTGCATTATTTTGGAGTGTGGTATCACTGCTACAGCTGCTGGTACTCTTTCAATAAAAGTATATGCTTCTCCAGGAGTCTGTTGCTGAGAGGATGAGAAACACACTACAAGTATACAACTAAGACAAACTACATAAAGCAATAGTAAAAAAGTACTAGGTCACATCAGATGCTTGGGAGGTCATTGTTAAGAAACCGAGAATTGTTGTAAAATTTATCATTAAATACCATAAGTTCAGGTTATACTATAAGAGAATAACTATGTAAAGATAACCATGTCAGCAGCCAAAATGCATTACAAGTTGAATATTTTACTGTGCACATTTTAAAAAATGGATAGACTAGGCTAAACTCTGGACTGATGAGTTTGCTTTTTTTTTTTTATTCTTGGGAATTGCTATTCAGAAGTGAAATACAATACCCCACTCGGGCATTATAGATAAGCTCACCAGCTTAAATATAACCCCGTATGTCACTAGATGGATTGCAAACTGGCTCAAGGACAGAACCCACATGGTTAGAATTGCTGGAGCCATGTCAGACTCCAAACCATTTACAAGTGGTGTCCCACAAGGCTCAGTCCTGGGACCTCTCTTGTTCGGTATATATTTCTTGGAGGTACAGGCCAACACGGAAGGAATGTGGCTGACCAAGTTCGCAGATGACTGCAAACTGGGTGCCATAATCGACTCTCCAGCCAACACAAGCATCCTCCAAAAGGGCCTCATAGAAACAGACAACTGGTGCCAGAGCCATGGCCTCAAGCTAAATGCCAAAAAGTGTATAGTCATCCCCTTTGGCAAAAACAAAGTGCCCACAAATTACCACATAGGTGGTAATCCATTAAGTACAGAAGAAGTAATTAGGGACCTGGGGACCCAAGTTGATAGCAATCTCTCATTTGACAACCACATGGCCAAAGTGGTTAGAAAAACATTTTATATAGCCCACCTAATCATGAAGGGATTCACATCTAGATCAGGGGAGGTCATCGTGCCTTTTTACTCATCCCTCATCAGGCCCATAATTGAGTACAGTGCCCCTTTTGGGATGTACCTTACCAGACACCTGCAGCAACTGGAAAGACCCTAAAAGTACCTCACCAAGAGGATCAAAGGGCTCAAACAGATTCCATATGCTGTCCGGTTAAAGAAACTCCAGCTCTACTCAGTGGCATACTGCCTGTTCAGAGGCAATCTGTGCCTGACGTATAAAGCCATGTCCAGCCTGGAATTAATGGACATGCTGCACCTCAGAAAATCCAAATCCCATCGAGCTACGCGCTTGAGAGACTTGAACCTCAGCACTGAAATAAATAGGAGATGCTGGAGGGACAGATTCATAACCCAGAGGCTCCCTTCACTCTGGAATAAAATCCCAGTCCAGGTTAGGCAGAGTCCTCATTGACTCTCTTCAAGAGGAATCTTGATGAGTGGATGGGAGATCGTAGGTTTACCTCGGGTATCACTTCTGTGTCACTGTTAGACAGAGGCACAGTATACTAACCTCGAAAAAGGGCATAGCAAAATAAATTTAAAATGGGTGGCGAAAGCCAAACACATTCTGGCTAGGCTTATAAATGCCCTAGGGCAGATAGCCTCGTATGAACCTATGAACCTATAAGAGACATACAAGGGAACAGTTTTAGTGGCACACCAGGCTATTTTTTTATTTCTATTGTCATGCAAAGCTGACTAAATAGTTGAATCTAGCAAAGCTGGAAATGTGAGACTGTAGCCCACTGAAGGAGGGGAGATGGGAGGAGTAACCTGGCCAGGAACTGAAACTTGCAAAACTGCTCCTTGTGAAAAGTCTTTTTTATCTCAGTAATTTGTTGACACTTTTGCAAGTTTCTTTCAGTGAATGTGTAGTACATCAGTAGGAACAACATTTGTAAAACTCAACGCATACCAGTCAATGACACATGAGCTGCAGACTCTCAAACTTGGCAGTTTTTTTCAGGAGTTCCATTGTAAGTGAATGGAAGTCTAGTCTGACAACAAATGGTAGGGCTATTTGTCCTCACAGTCTGCATTATAGGACAGATTTAGCTTTCCAAAGGAATCACCATGTCTGCCTCCATGAGGGCAGACAAGAGTAAAAACAAAATAAAATTAGGAATGAGTACTTACTTTGCTGAAGGCAGCTTTGGGAGGTGTAGTAAATCATGGCAAGATGAAAAATATATGTTTTCTTCATCATTTGCCCGTAGTGGTCCTTTGCTTTTCACTTTCCTGTAAGTCTGCCCACAACCTCATAGCATGACATTCACCTATAAAATGCAACTACCCACTTAGACTGCTTTATCTACATATCCAACCTTTCACACATCCGCAGCACTATCAGCAAAAGCAAGTACTATTCATAGGACTATGATTAGTGGGAAGGTTGGTGATGTAAGATGGGAGAAGCTGCAATGTAAATAATGAGTTAAGATTGTTTTAATGAAGGTTTTGCAAAGGAAGAGGAAATTATGGTGTGGGGTTGTTGAGAATGGGGTTAGTGGTGAGGTTTTGTTATTTTCTGCTTAGAGTTAGCTGCTGTGATTAGTTATAGATAGTGCAGCTTTAAGAGGGGTGGTGTTCATCATGAAATGTTGGTGGAGGAACATGATGTATAAATTTAGAGTTCCTGGAAGTGGATGGGGAATTGGAGAAAACTGTATCACATCTTCCAATCAGTGGGAGTCAATCAGCTCAGTGAATAGGAGCTTCCTCTGTTAAGCTGTTAAACTTCCTTAACCCCTCACTCATGTAAAAAGTCAGAACAGAATTACTCTGTATTGTAAAAAAAAAAAATATATATATATATATATATATATATATATATATATATATATATAATATATACATACAGTATATATACACACACACACACATATATATATATATATATATATATATATATATATATATATATATATATATATATATATATATATATGTATATAGACAGTATTACTTGTACTACAAAGAAATGGAAATTGTACTATTTGGTTCAATGACCCTAAGGATTTAGACTAGCTGCCTGTAAGGTCCCAATACATTGCCACTGTCACAGCTCCCCTCAACACAGCAATAGCAGACCTTTCAAAATAATTACAATTCTGCCCTAAACAGATTTTTGGGGAGCTCTTCTTTTGAGACATCAGCATCAGATTATATCATTTGCACTTTGGGTTAATCTATTAATGCTGCTATTTTAGGGATAGGAGAAGTATGCATGAATTGCCACCAGTGATGAGCCATGAAAACATGAGTCCCAAATATGCTTAGCAGATCTGAAACATAGCACAGAGTGAGAATTTGGTTATGCATTATTTAAAGAGGTCTAATTATCAGTTTATTACACTGGCTCTAAATGATTGTTACTGTTGAATTGATACCCTGACGCCATGTGCAAAAATGGTTGTGGATGGATTACTGGGTGCTGCTGGAAAAACTAATATCCCATAAATTGCGATATAACAGGAGTTAGAACAAGGGCTTAGAAAGTGCATAGAGTAGTGCAGTAGAGAAACATCTTGAGAGGTGTTAGAAATGGCTGGAATGTAGCTTAAAATGGAGAGACAGAAACAAATATATAAAAAGAGACACAGTCAAAGTTAGGAGGATCTTTCTATGCATTAAAACAAAAGCAGTAAAATAATATTTCCACATCAATTACCATAACTGCCACATCAAATATACATCTTTCCCATCATTCAGATATTATATAGGCATCTAAAGTGAGATAAAATACAATTTGAAAAAAATGTCTATATAAACAATCATTTAATAAGTACTGATCTTCCAAGGGAGAAGTGCAAGTGTCATCTGCGATGAAAGGATGGGAAACAGGGTGCTTTAATAAAACAATGCATGAAGGTGTCTGGGATGAGTGTATGTTTACAGTGTCTAAGAAGGTAAGAGAAGATAGGCAACACCAAGGAATGTCAAAGACGCTTTCTTGAAATAACCAGGGATCAGAGGTTTTGCACACCTCCCAAGAAGTGGAAAATGCTCAGTCTATGCAATTAGGAGCATTCTCAGATACGCTGTTAAAATTCCTAAGCCTCTCGTTCATGCAAAAGTTAGAATACAACTATGCTGTATCATAAAAAAATAAATATGTATTTCAAGTTTTACTTCTACTATGAAGCAGAAAAGATTGCACTATTAGATTCAGTGTTTTATGGCCATAAGGACTAACTGCCTGTAAGGCCTAAATATGTTGCTTCAGTAGAGGTGTGTGACCAGCTAGTATTGTATCTCTCCTTAATCAAGAGTAGCCTTTTCAGAATCATTGAAATTATGCATAAAATAAACATTTTGTGTATCTTTTTGCTTAAGACACCAGCATCAGCTATTACCTTTTCCACTTTGGGTTAATATATTGATGCTACTCTTTCAGCGATGTGCAATAATGTGTTTGCACTTCCTTACTTGGTGAGTTTCAAAGATTGTCATAGCCAGGGCATTGTAGTGGGGATAAGCTCCCACTATCTATAAAATACTTCCACAGCATGCATCTCTAATAGCCTCTGACAACCCAAGTCCAGCTCCTGGCCTTCACATATGGCTTAGTTTCTAAGCCTGGTGAAACCATTTGTACTGACAGGAGAACGGGTGAAGGCTGGGTGGCTGGTGTCTTAAAAACAGTTGCTTGAGGCAGGTGGGCTCATTGGCCTGGGAAGGCAGCCCACCTAGGAGAGGGTCAACTTTGACTTAAAACCTCTGCTGCCTTGTGACAATGCCTAGTCATGGTGAAGGCTTCACGAGTAAACCCCAAGGAAAAATCCAGAAATGGAACCCCTAAGGCAATTTAAGGTTGTACTCAACTTCACTCTGGCAGCTCCTGCAGTGACACTGATGCTAAGTTATACAGGCCTTTCCTTTCCCTTTGGATTACATCAGTGGCATGGAGAGTGGAAACCTGCTGCTGGGCATCAGCTGTTTCCTCAAAATTCACTTGCCCGGGGCTGTGCCCTGTAGATGACACTCCAGCATCACTTTGTGAGGGTGAGACAACATGGGAAGCAGCAGTTACCATTGATAAGCCAAGACACTCAATTGACATGGAGTGAGGTGCCAGTGGCTGCTTCTGATGGTGGAAGAGATCCTTTAATTTCACTGGGCAGCTACCACCCACCTTATGTTGTGCAGCCCCAAGCTAAATAGCTGCTACCTCACCATGGTACACTTGCTCCACTGGATATTTGGGGCATGGAAACCCCCTACAGGCGAATCTTTAATCATATACCTGGAAAAAAGCAACAAAATAAAACAGCCTTTAGGCTGGGCACATGCAACATAAGGATGATGACTCAAGGCCTTACAGAAGATCTACAGAACATCAGTAATGCTCGAAAGACGGCAGTCAGTAACCATGAGCTGAGCAATTTGCAGATGGACATTGTGGTGCTCCAGGAAAAACAAGGCTGTCATCCATTGGATGTTTCAGGGAGAAGAACCTTACTTTTTTCTGGCATAGGAAGCTTCCAGAAGTGAACAAGGAACATGGTGTTGGTTTCAGAAACAGAAATAACCTCACTGGCTTAGTTATACCACCAAATGTGGGAAATGAGAGACTGGTGAAAATTCAACTGCAAACACCAGAGGCCATGGTCAACATCTACATCATCTACATGCCTACTTGAAATTCTTCCTGGGAAGTCAAGGACAAGTTGTATGATGAACTTAGAGCTACCATTAGTGAGGTCCCTTCCCATGAACCATTATTTATTTTTGGCGACTTTATTGCCAGAGTTGGCAGTGACCATCACAGCTGGCCATCATGTCTGGGACAGTTCAGAAGAGGAAAGATGAATGAAAACAGACAGCATCTCCTTGAACTTTGTTCCCAATATGACCCCTGCATAACCAACACCTTCTTCAGTGTCATACCCCAACACAAAGTTTCATGGCAATACGCAAAATCAAAACACTGCATCAGCTTGACCTCTTCCTCACCAAATACAGCAGTTCAGGTAGTCAGGGTAACACACAGTTACCACAGTGCAGACTGTGGTACTGACCACTTGCTCATGTGTAGTAAGGTGAACATTCAGCTATGAAGGTTCTTTTGCTCTAAAAAGGAAGGGAGACCACACACTGACATAGGCAAGACTCATGACCCTTCAAAAGTATGCAAGTTTGTTCAAGCACTTAAAGAGGCCTTGCCTCACCTGAATGTCACTGACACCAGCAAGAGATGAGAAAAACTATGGGATGCCATCAATAACACTGCGATGTCTATCTCTGGGAAGAAGACAGTCAAGTGTGCTGATTGGTTTGAAGTCCACACTGAAGTGCTGACACCCTTGACTGAGAAAAAAAGACAGGCACTGGCTGCATTCAGGTCCTCTCCCAATGAGGGGATCTTGCAGGAACTCTGGTGTGCTTGGAGTCATGTGCAGCAGGTAGCTTGGCAGTGTGCAAATGATTAGTAGCTTCAATTTTGCTTTAAGATTCAGCAGGTGCCGCAGACATTGGTTACATGAGAAGAATGTATGATGGGATCAAGCAAGCTATCAGTCCATCACGAGGGAAAATCACCCCACTTAATTTGGCTACAGGTGAGATCTTGAAGGAGTGAAGCAAGCAGATGGAATGCTGGGTAGAACACTACTTGCAGCTGTATGCCAGAGCAACAGTAGTTATGGACAGAGCCCTGAATGCCATCGAGCATCTGACAACTATGTCTGAACTTGCTGCTGAGCCCACCTTGGAGAAACGCAATGATGTGTTAAAAGCACTCTTTTCTGGAAAACCCCCCAGGAAAGATGGTATTCCCTCAGAAATCCTTAAATGTGCCAAGTACCCTAATCTCAGAGCTCCATGCAATACTTTACCAATGCTGGAGAGAAGGCAGTATACCACAAGATATGAGTGATGTTAACATAGTTACTATATACAAGAATAAGGATGAACAAAGTTATTTTAACAACTATCATGGCATCTCCCTTCTCAGTAACATGGAGAAGCTGTTTACACATGTCCTGAAGAGGCTTCACATTCATGCAGAGAGAGTTTACCCCGAGTTTCAGTGTGAGTTCAGAGCTGAACGATCTGCTTAGACATGGTTTTCTCTGTTAGGCACCTACAAGAAAAGTGCAGGGAGCAGAACAAACCTCCCTATATTGCCTTCATTGATCTGACTAAGCCATTTGTGTTTGTCAGTAGGAAAGGTCTGTTTGTGATTCAAAGATTGGCTGCCCTCCAACACTGCTTAGCATTATCAGGGTCTTTCATGAAACATGAAGGGGACCATTATGTACGATGGATCCACATCTGAATTTCCTTGAATTCCCAGTTGAGTGAAGCAGGGGTGTGCACTGACTCCAATGTTATTTGGTATTTTCTTTTCTGTTCTATTGAAATTTGCTTTCAGAACTACCACAGAGGGTATCTTTCTCCAAAGCAGAATAGACAGCCACCTCTTCAAACTGCCAAGGTTTAGATCAAAGACCACGGTGCTTAGGGAGCACCTAAGGAAGTTCCTGTTTGCTGATGATGCAGCTATGCAAATTTGTCTGGTAGGTATCTTTATTAAAAAGTGTTATTCTTGGCTTGCAATAACTGTAGGGAGAAACCGGACTGTAGCAGTGGTTTTATCTGGCAATGTTGCAGTTGCTGGGGGTCGGGACCCTAGCTGCGATGATGCAGGTAGACAAAGTGTGCTATGCTATCTGGCAATGTTGCAGTTGCTGGGGGTGGGGGGACCTAAGCTACGATGATGCGCTAAGCAGACTTGTCTGGTAGGTATCTTTATTAAAAAGTGTTATTCTTGGCTTGCAATAACTGTAGGGAGAAACCAGACTGTAGCAGTGGTTTTATCTGGCAATGTTGCAGTTGCTGGGGGGGCGACCGAGCTGCGATGATGCAGGTAGACCAAGTGTGCTATGAAGACTTGTCTGGTAGGTATCTTTATTAAAAAGTGTTATTCTTGGCTTGCAATAACTGTAGGGAGAAACCGGACCGTAGCAGTGGTTTTATCTGGCAATGTTGCAATTTCTGGGGGGGACGATGACCCGAGCTGTGATGATGCAGGTAGACCAAGTGTGCTATGCAAACTTGTCTGGTAGGTATCTTTATTAAAAAGTGTTATTCTTGGCTTGCAATAACTGTAGGGAGAAACCAGACCGTAGCAGTGGTTTTATCTGGCAATGTTGCAGTTGCTGGGGGGGGGGGGGGCACGAGCTGCGATGATGCAGGTAGACAAAGTGTGCTATGCAGACTTGTCTGGTAGGTATCCTTATTAAAAGTGTTATTCTTGGCTTGCAATAATGGTAGGGAGAAACCGGACCATAGCAGTGGTTTTATCTGGCAATGTTGCAGTTGCTGGGGGGGGGGGGACCCAAGCTGCGATGATGCGCTATTCAGACTTGTCTGGTAGGTATCTTTATTAAAAAGTGTTATTCTTGGCTTGCAATAACTGTAGGGAGAAACCAGACTGTAGCAGTGGTTTTATCTGGCAATGTTACAGTTGCTGGGGGGGGGGGGACCGAGCTGCGATGATGCTGGTAGACCAAGTGTGCTATGCAGACTTGTCTGGTAGGTATCCTTATTAAAAAGTGTTATTCTTGGCTTGTGATAATGGTAGGGGGAAACCAGACCATAGCAGTGGTTTTATCTGGCAATGTTGCAGTTGCTGGGGGGGGGGGGGCCCGAGCTGCGATGATGCAGGTAAACCAAGTGTGCTATGCAGACTTGTCTGGTAGGTATCTTTATTAAAAAGTGTTATTCTTGGCTTGCAATAACTGTAGGGAGAAACCAGACCGTAGCAGTGGTTTTATCTGGCAATGTTGCAGTTTCTGGTGGGGAGGGATGACCTGAGCTGCGATGATGCAGGTAGACCAAGTGTGCTATGCAGACTTGTCTGGTAGGTATCTTTATTAAAAAGTGTTATTCTTGGCTTGCAATAACTGTAGGGAGAAACCGGACCATAGCAGTGGTTTTATCTGGCAATGTTGCAGTTTCTGGGGGTGGGGACGACCCGAGCTGCGATGATGCAGGTAGACCAAGTGTGCTATGCAGACTTGTCTGGTAGGTATCCTTATTAAAAAGTGTTATTCTTGTCTTGCAATAATGGTAGGGAGAAACCGGACCGTAGCAGTGGTTTTATCTGGCAATGTTGCAGTTGCTGGGGGGGGGGACGATGACCCGAGCTGCGATGATGCAGGTAGACAAAGTGTGCTATGAAGACTTGTCTGGTAGGTATCTTTATTAAAAGTGTTATTCTTGGCTTGCAATAACTGTAGGGAGAAACGGACTGTAGCAGTGGTTTTATCTGGCAATGTTGCAATTTCTGGGGACGATGACCCGAGCTGTGATGATGCAGGTAGACCAAGTGTGCTATGCAGACTTGTCTGGTAGGTATCCTTATTAAAAAGTGTTATTCTTGGCTTGCAATAATGGTAGGGAGAAACCGGACCGTAGCAGTGGTTTTATCTGGCAATGTTGCAGTTGCTGGGGGGGGGGGGTGATGACCCGAGCTGCGATGATGCAGGTAGACCAAGTGTGCTATGCAAACTTGTCTGGTAGGTATCTTTATTAAAAAGTGTTATTCTTGGCTTGCAATAACTGTAGGGAGAAACCGGACCGTAGCTGTGGTTTTATCGGGCAATGTTGCAGTTGCTGGGGGGGGGGGGGACCCGAGCTGCGATGATGCAGGTAGACAAAGTGTGCTATGCAGACTTGTCTGGTAGGTATCCTTATTAAAAAGTGTTATTCTTGGCTTGCAATAATGGCAGGGAGAAGCCGGACCATAGCAGTGGTTTTATCTGGCAATGTTGCAGTTGCTGGGGGGGGGGACCCAAGCTGCGATGATGCGCTATTCAGACTTGTCTGGTAGGTATCTTTATTAAAAAGTGTTATTCTTGGCTTGCAATAACTGTAGGGAGAAACCAGACTGTAGCAGTGGTTTTATCTGGCAATGTTGCAGTTGCTGGGGGGGGGGGGGACCGAGCTGCGATGATGCAGGTAGACCAAGTGTGCTATGCAGACTTGTCTGGTAGGTATCCTTATTAAAAAGTGTTATTCTTGGCTTGCAATAATGGTAGGGGGAAACCAGACCATAGCAGTGGTTTTATCTGGCAATGTTGCAGTTGCTGGGGGGGGGGGCCCGAGCTGCGATGATGCAGGTAGACCAAGTGTGCTATGCAGACTTGTCTGGTAGATATCTTTATTAAAAAGTGTTATTCTTGGCTTGCAATAACTGTAGGGAGAAACCGGACCATAGCAGTGGTTTTATCTGGCAATGTTGCAGTTTCTGGTGGGGAGGGACGACCTGAGCTGCGATGATGCAGGTAGACCAAGTGTGCTATGCAGACTTGTCTGGTAGGTATCTTTATTAAAAAGTGTTATTCTTGGCTTGCAATAACTGTAGGGAGAAACCAGACCATAGCAGTGGTTTTATCTGGCAATGTTGCAGCTTCTGGTGGGGAGGGATGACCTGAGCTGCGATGATGCAGGTAGACCAAGTGTGCTATGCAGACTTGTCTGGTAGGTATCTTTATTAAAAAGTGTTATTCTTGGCTTGCAATAACTGTAGGGAGAAACCGGACCGTAGCAGTGGTTTTATCTGGCAATGTTGCAGTTTCTGGGGGGGGGGGATGACCCGAGCTGCGATGATGCAGGTAGACCAAGTGTGCTATGCAGACTTGTCTGGTAGGTATCCTTATTAAAAAGTGTTATTCTTGTCTTGCAATAATATTAGGGAGAAACCGGACCGTAGCAGTGGTTTTATCTGGCAATGTTGCAGTTGCTGGGGGTGGGGGGACCCAAGCTACGATGATGCGCTATGCAGACTTGTCTGGTAGGTATCTTTATTAAAAAGTGTTATTCTTGGCTTGCAATAACTGTAGGGAGAAACCAGACTGTAGCAGTGGTTTTATCTGGCAATGTTGCAGTTGCTGGGGGGACGACCGAGCTGCGATGATGCAGGTAGACCAAGTGTGCTATGAAGACTTGTCTGGTAGGTATCTTTATTAAAAAGTGTTATTCTTGGCTTGCAATAACTGTAGGGAGAAACCGGACCGTAGCAGTGGTTTTATCTGGCAATGTTGCAATTTCTGGGGGGGGACGATGACCCGAGCTGTGATGATGCAGGTAGACCAAGTGTGCTATGCAGACTTGTCTGGTAGGTATCCTTATTAAAAAGTGTTATTCTTGGCTTGCAATAATGGTAGGGAGAAACCGGACCGTAGCAGTGGTTTTATCTGGCAATGTTGCAGTTGCTGGGGGGGGGGGGGATGATGACCCGAGCTGCGATGATGCAGGTAGACCAAGTGTGCTATGCAAACTTGTCTGGTAGGTATCTTTATTAAAAAGTGTTATTCTTGGCTTGCAATAACTGTAGGTAGAAACCGGACCATAGCTGTGGTTTTATCTGGCAATGTTGCAGTTGCTGGGGGGGGACGGGGACCCGAGCTTCGATGATGCAGGTAGACAAAGTGTGCTATGCAGACTTGTCTGGTAGGTATCCTTATTAAAAAGTGTTATTCTTGGCTTGCAATAATGGCAGGGAGAAACCGGACCATAGCAGTGGTTTTATCTGGCAATGTTGCAGTTGCTGGGGGGGGGACCCAAGCTGCGATGATGCGCTATTCAGACTTGTCTGGTAGGTATCTTTATTAAAAAGTGTTATTCTTGGCTTGCAATAACTGTAGGGAGAAACCAGACTGTAGCAGTGGTTTTATCTGGCAATGTTGCAGTTGCTGGGGTGGGGGGGGGGGGAACCGTGCTGCGATGATGCAGGTAGACCAAGTGTGCTATGCAGACTTGTCTGGTAGGTATCCTTATTAAAAAGTGTTATTCTTGGCTTGCGATAATGGTAGGGGGAAACCAGACCATAGCAGTGGTTTTATCTGGCAATGTTGCAGTTGCTGGGGGGGGAGGGCCCGAGCTGCGATGATGCAGGTAGACCAAGTGTGCTATGCAGACTTGTCTGGTAGATATCTTTATTAAAACGTGTTATTCTTGGCTTGCAATAACTGTAGGGAGAAACCGGACCATAGCAGTGGTTTTATCTGGCAATGTTGCAGTTTCTGGTGGGGAGGGACGACCTGAGGTGTGATGATGCAGGTAGACCAAGTGTGCTATGCAGACTTGTCTGGTAGGTATCTTTATTAAAAAGTGTTATTCTTGGCTTGCAATAACTATAGGGAGAAACCGGACCGTAGCAGTGGTTTTATCTAGCAATGTTGCAGTTTCTGGGGGGGGGGGGCGACCCGAGCTGCGATGATGCAGGTAGACCAAGTGTGCTATGCAGACTTGTCTGGTAGGTATCCTTATTAAAAAGTGTTATTCTTGTCTTGCAATAATGGTAGGGAGAAACCGGACCGTAGCAGTGGTTTTATCTGGCAATGTTGCAGTTGCTGGGGGGTGGTGGTGACCCGAGCTGCGATGATGCAGGTAGACCAAGTGTGCTATGCAGACTTGTCTGGTAGGTATCCTTATTAAAAAGTGTTATTCTTGGCTTGCAATAATGGTAGGGAGAAACCGGACCATAGCAGTGGTTTTATCTGGCAATGTTGCAGTTGCTGGGGGGGGGGTGACCGGACCTGCGATGATGCAGGTAGACCAAGTGTGCTATGCAGACTTGTCTGGTAGGTATCCTTATTAAAAAGTGTTATTCTTGTCTTGCAATAATGGTAGGGAGAAACCGGACCGTAGCAGTGGTTTTATCTGGCAATGTTGCAGTTGCTGGGGAGGACGCGATGACCCGAGCTGCGATGATGCAGGTAGACCAAGTGTGCTATGCAGACTTGTCTGGTAGGTATCCTTATTAAAAAGTGTTATTCTTGGCTTGCAATAATGGTAGGCAGAAACCGGACCATAGCAGTGGTTTTATTTGGCAATGTTGCAGTTGCTGGGGGGGGGGGCCCGAGCTGCGATGATGCAGGTAGACAAAGTGTGCTATGCAGACTTGTCTGGTAGGTATCCTTATTAAAAAGTGTTATTCTTGGCTTGCAATAATGGTAGGGAGAAACCGGACCATAGCAGTGGTTTTATCTGGCAATATTGCAGTTGCTGGGGGCGGGGACCCAAGCTGTGATGATGCGCTATGCAGACTTGTCTGGTAGGTATCTTTATTAAAAAGTGTTATTCTTGGCTTGCAATAACTGTAGGGAGAAACCGGACCATAGCAGTGGTTTTATCTGGCAATGTTGCAGTTGCTGGGGGGGGGGGGTGAGCTGCGATGATGCAGGTAGACCAAGTGTGCTATGCAGACTTGTCTGGTAGGTATCCTTATTAAAAAGTGTTATTCTTGGCTTGCAATAACTGTAGGGAGAAACCGGACTGTAGCAGTGGTTTTATCTGGCAATGTTGCAGTTGCTGGGGGGGGCCTGAGCTGCAATGATGCAGGTAGACCAAGTGCGCTATGCAGACTTGTCTGGTAGGTATCCTTATTGAATAGTGTTGTTCTTGGCTTGCAATAAATGAAGGGAGAAACCGTAGCAGTTGTGTGGATGTGTGTTGCTGTGTTTGTGGAAGGTGAAGGTGTGCCTTTGTAAGTGTGGTTTGAATGTTATGCATTATGAAATTTAGAAATTAAGAGTAAAATTTTGCTCAGTGAAGTCCCTAGCAATTTCATCACTGCTTGATTCAGACATATATATTCCCTTGTGTTTGTCAGTACTATGTTTGAGTGCATTATTTTGGAGTGTGGTATCACTGCTACAGCTGCTGGTACTCTTTCAATAAAAGTATATGCTTCTCCAGGAGTCTGTTGCTGAGAGGATGAGAAACACACTACAAGTATACAACTAAGACAAACTACATAAAGCAATAGTAAAAAAGTACTAGGTCACATCAGATGCTTGGGAGGTCATTGTTAAGAAACCGAGAATTGTTGTAAAATTTATCATTAAATACCATAAGTTCAGGTTATACTATAAGAGAATAACTATGTAAAGATAACCATGTCAGCAGCCAAAATGCATTACAAGTTGAATATTTTACTGTGCACATTTTAAAAAATGGATAGACTAGGCTAAACTCTGGACTGATGAGTTTGCTTTTTTTTATTCTTGGGAATTGCTATTCAGAAGTGAAATACAATACCCCACTCGGGCATTATAGATAAGCTCACCAGCTTAAATATAACCCGTATGTCACTAGATGGATTGCAAACTGGCTCAAGGACAGAACCCACATGGTTAGAATTGCTGGAGCCATGTCAGACTCAAACCATTTACAAGTGGTGTCCCACAAGGCTCAGTCCTGGGACCTCTCTTGTTCGGTATATATTTCTTGGAGGTACAGGCCAACATGGAAGGAATGTGGCTGACCAAGTTCGCAGATGACTGCAAACTGGGTGCCATAATCGACTCTCCAGCCAACACAAGCATCCTCCAAAAGGGCCTCATAGAAACAGACAACTGGTGCCAGAGCCATGGCCTCAAGCTAAATGCCAAAAAGTGTATAGTCATCCCCTTTGGCAAAAACAAAGTGCCCACAAATTACCACATAGGTGGTAATCCATTAAGTACAGAAGAAGTAATTAGGGACCTGGGGACCCAAGTTGATAGCAATCTCTCATTTGACAACCACATGGCCAAAGTGGTTAGAAAAACATTTTATATAGCCCACCTAATCATGAAGGGATTCACATCTAGATCAGGGGAGGTCATCGTGCCTTTTACTCATCCCTCATCAGGCCCATAATTGAGTACAGTGCCCCTTTTGGGATGTACCTTACCAGACACCTGCAGCAACTGGAAAGACCCTAAAAGTACCTCACCAAGAGGATCAAAGGGCTCAAACAGATTCCATATGCTGTCCGGTTAAAGAAACTCCAGCTCTACTCAGTGGCATACTGCCTGTTCAGAGGCAATCTGTGCCTGACGTATAAAGCCATGTCCAGCCTGGAATTAATGGACATGCTGCACCTCAGAAAATCCAAATCCCATCGAGCTACGCGCTTGAGAGACTTGAACCTCAGCACTGAAATAAATAGGAGATGCTGGAGGGACAGATTCATAACCCAGAGGCTCCCTTCACTCTGGAATAAAATCCCAGTCCAGGTTAGGCAGAGTCCCTCATTGACTCTCTTCAAGAGGAATCTTGATGAGTGGATGGGAGATCGTAGGTTTACCTCGGGTATCACTTCTGTGTCACTGTTAGACAGAGGCACAGTATACTAACCTCGAAAAAGGGCATAGCAAAATAAATTTAAAATGGGTGGCGAAAGCCAAACACATTCTGGCTAGGCTTATAAATGCCCTAGGGCAGATAGCCTCGTATGAACCTATGAACCTATAAGAGACATACAAGGGAACAGTTTTAGTGGCACACCAGGCTATTTTTTTATTTCTATTGTCATGCAAAGCTGACTAAATAGTTGAATCTAGCAAAGCTGGAAATGTGAGACTGTAGCCCACTGAAGGAGGGGAGATGGGAGGAGTAACCTGGCCAGGAACTGAAACTTGCAAAACTGCTCCTTGTGAAAAGTCTTTTTTATCTCAGTAATTTGTTGACACTTTTGCAAGTTTCTTTCAGTGAATGTGTAGTACATCAGTAGGAACAACATTTGTAAAACTCAACGCATACCAGTCAATGACACATGAGCTGCAGACTCTCAAACTTGGCAGTTTTTTTCAGGAGTTCCATTGTAAGTGAATGGAAGTCTAGTCTGACAACAAATGGTAGGGCTATTTGTCCTCACAGTCTGCATTATAGGACAGATTTAGCTTTCCAAAGGAATCACCATGTCTGCCTCCATGAGGGCAGACAAGAGTAAAACAAAATAAAATTAGGAATGAGTACTTACTTTGCTGAAGGCAGCTTTGGGAGGTGTAGTAAATCATGGCAAGATGAAAAATATATGTTTTCTTCATCATTTGCCTGTAGTGGTCCTTTGCTTTTCACTTTCCTGTAAGTCTGCCCACAACCTCATAGCATGACATTCACCTATAAAATGCAACTACCCACTTAGACTGCTTTATCTACATATCCAACCTTTCACACATCCGCAGCACTATCAGCAAAAGCAAGTACTATTCATAGGACTATGATTAGTGGGAAGGTTGGTGATGTAAGATGGGAGAAGCTGCAATGTAAATAATGAGTTAAGATTGTTTTAATGAAGGTTTTGCAAAGGAAGAGGAAATTATGGTGTGGGGTTGTTGAGAATGGGGTTAGTGGTGAGGTTTTTGTTATTTTCTGCTTAGAGTTAGCTGCTGTGATTAGTTATAGATAGTGCAGCTTTAAGAGGGGTGGTGTTCATCATGAAATGTTGGTGGAGGAACATGATGTATAAATTTAGAGTTCCTGGAAGTGGATGGGGAATTGGAGAAAACTGTATCACATCTTCCAATCAGTGGGAGTCAATCAGCTCAGTGAATAGGAGCTTCCTCTGTTAAGCTGTTAAACTTCCTTAACCCCTCACTCATGTAAAAAGTCAGAACAGAATTACTCTGTATTGTAAAAAAAAAAAAAAATATATATATATATATATATATATATATATATATATAATATATACATACAGTATATATACACACACACACACACACACATATATAGGTTCATAGGTTCATAGGTTCATACTAGGCTATCTGCCCGAGGGCATTTACAAGCCTAGCCCATCGTTTTGTGGCTTAGGCCACCCCTTTAGTATGGGGAACTATACCCATTATTTTTCTGTGCCTCTGTCGAGCAGTGACACTGAGGTAATCCCTGGGGTATATCTGCGATCTCCCATCCATTGGTCAAGATTTCTCTTGAACAAGGCCAGCGAGGTGCTCTGCCTCACATGTACCGGGATTTTGTTCCACAGCATAGGGAGTCTTTGGGTGATGAATCTATCCCTCCAGCACGTCCTATTAATAGCCGTGTCAAGGTTTAAGTCTCCGCCCTTGTGGCTCTGATGGATCTAGATTTTTGAGGTGAAGCATATTCATCAAATCTGGGTTTGACATGGCCTTGTATGTTAGGCAAAGGTCACCTCTGAGCAAGCGGTGGCGACTGAATAGAGCTGGAGTTCTTTCAGTCGGGCAGCATAGGACAGATTTTTGAGACCCTTTATCCTTTTGGTGAGGAACTTTTGTGGCCTCTCCAGCTGCTGCAAGTGTCGGGTCAGATACATTCGAATGGGGCATTGTACTCAATCATTGGTCTGATGAGTGATGAGTAAAGGGAGACTATGACCTCCCTTGATCTAGATGAGAATCCCTTCATGATAAGGTGGGCAATGTAGAAGGTCTTCCTAACTACTTTAGCTACATGGGTGTCGAATGACAGACTACTATCAACCTGGGTCCCCAGGTCCCTGATAACTTCTTCTGTGCTCAGTGGATTGCCACCTATTTGGTAGCTAGGGGTAACCTTGTTTTTCCGAAGGGTATGACTATGCATTTTTGGCATTTAACTTTAGGCGTGGCTCTGGCACCAGTTATCCGTTTCTGTGAGACCCTTCTGAAGGATATCTGTGTCAGATGTGTTTTCTACTATGGCCCAGTTTGCAGTCATCTGCAAACTTTGTCAGCCATAACCCTCCTGTGTTTGCTTGTACTTGGAAAAGTAGATGCCAAACAAGAGTGGGCCCAGGACTGAGCCCTGTGGGACACCACTTGTGACAGGCTTTGAGTCTGACATGGCGCCAGCAGCTCTGACCCTGTGGGTTCTGTCACTCAGCCAGTTTGCAACCCATCTTGTGATGTATGGGTTGACATTTAAGCTGATGAGTTTTTCAATGATACCCGAATGGGGTATTGTATCGAAGGCCTTAGCCAGATCGAGGTAGGCTGTATGGACTGCCTTTCCCTCATCAATGGCTTTGGTGACTGTTTCGAAAAAGTCAACCAAGTTTAAAAGGCATGATCTGCCTTTGACAAAGCCAAACTGGGTTGGATCCAAAGTCTGCAAATTCCTATGTCTTTATTTATGAGGTCCATTATGATCCTCTCCATGGCTTTGCAGATAAGGCTTGTCAAGCTAATGGGCGGTAATTTCCAGGGTCGGTGGAGGCACCGCCTTTGTGAAGTGGTACCACAGTTGCAGTGCGCCACTCCTGGAGTGCGTATCCAGAGGTAAGACTTTGATTAAACAGCTGTCCTAGCTGTGGGTTTAATTCCTCATTGAGTTCATGGAGCACACAGCCGGGGACACCATCAGGTCCCATGGATGCTGTGTTTTTGCTTTGGAGAGAGCAGTTCTCACTTGGGCGCTGGAGATGTTTTGAGGGCTGCAATCGTTTGGTATAGATATCTCTCCTTTTGAGGGGGTGGGGAGGGAGAAGTTTGCACTGAACCTGTCAGCCAGTATGTTGGCAATGTCTGTAGGATCAGTAATCTTCACATCATTTTGAACTAGCTCTGAGCATATCTGGGAGTTTCCTCCCAGGTTTCTAACATAGCTAAAGAAGGCCTTATGATTGTCTTTTGAGTCTTTAGCTATTTTTCTCTCGAAATTTGCTTTGGATGATTTTATGAGAGCTCTTAGTTTTTACTTATAGTGATCAAGGGTGTCTTACCTTTTAAGGATTTTGCTCTATCTTGTAGTAGCTTCCTCCTTTTGTTGTAGAGTTTGTTTATGGCTGGGGTCCACCAGACTGGATGCTTGCCTTTGGTACAAAGAGTCTTTGTTTTGCTTGGGATTGCCTTATCCATGCAGTCCTGCAGGTGCTGGTAGAAGGCATTTGTAAGTGATTCAGCGGCTTGAGTACTGTTTTCCGCCGGCTCGGGGCCTTAAAGGAGACCACACTAGTCTTTAGAAGTGTGAAGTCGGCTTTTGAGAAGTTCTTTACTGTGGTCTTTTTTATTTCAGGTGGGGGTGGGATGAGGACCTCCAGCGAGATTAGTTTGTGGTCTGATCTCACCAGTGAGGGGTACACCTCCGGTGTTGAACATTGTGCTCCCATGTTCGTGATGATGAGATCAAGTATGTTATCTCCTCTTGTGGGGATGGTGACTAGTTGTTCCATGGCATTTGAGTTTATGAATTCCAGGAACTTTTGGGCTAGGGTGTTTGGGCTTGAGTAGTGTTCCCAGTCTATATTAGGGTAATTGAAGTCACCTAGTATGATGGTGTTTGGTGATACATTTATCCCTCTAGTGTTTTCAGGAAGGCCATGTGAGGTTCCTGAGTTTGTGAGGGTGGCCTGTAACATGCTACAATTTGCAGAGCAGTCTTGCCTATGGTTAATTGCACCTGGATGGTCTCCGATGCATCGTGCGTTGCCACCAGTCTTGAGGTGTGGGTGTCCTTGATGAATATGGATACCCCCTCCTTTCTTGGTATTGTCCAGATTTTGGGGCGGAGCATGATATGAGGTAAAACCTGATAGCGCGGGGTGCTCTCAGGAGCCTTGAACCAGGTTTCTGTCACAGCACAGACATCGATGTTCTCCATACTGAGAAGGGCCTAGTGCGTGCATTTTGAGATTTAGACTTCTGGCATTGAGCAGCATTACCCTTAGTTTTTTTCCTTTTTGTGTTCTAGGGTGGTAGGTTTAGAATTTGAGCCTTGCCTAAAAAGGCACTATGGGGTGGCAAGAGCCTTTGCCAATATCCGGAATCCCAGGGGTGACAGGTGCAAGCCGTCCCTTGCGAAGCAGCGTGGCTTGTCCAGCATGTCATCCCAGGCAGACAGACACTGGATCCCCTTTGAATGACACCAGTGTTTAAGCCAATTGTTAAAGCTGATCATCTTATCTCTGTATTGTGGCATCATTCTTGGTGAAGGTAGGATACTGCTCAAGGTCAGGGTCATACCTGTCTGGGCTACATAATCAGAGAGCTCCTCAATGTCTCTTTTCATGTAGTCCAAGGAGGTATATATATATATATATATATATATATATATATATATATATATATATATATATATATATATATATATATATATATGGACAGTATTACTTGTACTACAAAGAAATGGAAATTGTACTATTTGGTTCAATGACCCTAAGGATTTAGACTAGCTGCTTGTAAGGTCCCAATACATTGCCACTGTCACAGCTCCCCTCAACACAGCAATAGCAGACCTTTCAAAATAATTACAATTCTGCCCTAAACAGATTTTTGGGGAGCTCTTCTTTTGAGACATCAGCATCAGATTATATCATTTGCACTTTGGGTTAATCTATTAATGCTGCTATTTTAGGGATAGGAGAAGTATGCATGAATTGCCACCAGTGATGAGCCATGAAAACATGAGTCCCAAATATGCTTAGCAGATCTGAAACATAGCACAGAGTGAGAATTTGGTTATGCATTATTTAAAGAGGTCTAATTATCAGTTTATTACACTGGCTCTAAATGATTGTTACTGTTGAATTGATACCCTGACGCCATGTGCAAAAATGGTTGTGGATGGATTACTGGGTGCTGCTGGAAAAACTAATATCCCATAAATTGCGATATAACAGGAGTTAGAACAAGGGCTTAGAAAGTGCATAGAGTAGTGCAGTAGAGAAACATCTTGAGAGGTGTTAGAAATGGCTGGAATGTAGCTTAAAATGGAGAGACAGAAACAAATATATAAAAAGAGACACAGTCAAAGTTAGAAGGATCTTTCTATGCATTAAAACAAAAGCAGTAAAATAATATTTCCACATCAATTACCATAACTGCCACATCAAATATACATCTTTCCCAACATTCAGATATTATATAGGCATCTAAAGTGAGATAAAATACAATTTGAAAAAAATGTCTATATAAACAATCATTTAATAAGTACTGATCTTCCAAGGGAGAAGTGCAAGTGTCATCTGCGATGAAAGGATGGGAAACAGGGTGCTTTAATAAAACAATGCATGAAGGTGTCTGGGATGAGTGTATGTTTACAGTGTCTAAGAAGGTAAGAGAAGATAGGCAACACCAAGGAATGTCAAAGACGCTTTCTTGAAATAACCAGGGATCAGAGGTTTTGCACACCTCCCAAGAAGTGGAAAATGCTCAGTCTATGCAATTAGGAGCATTCTCAGATACGCTGTTAAAATTCCTAAGCCTCTCGTTCATGCAAAAAGTTAGAATACAACTATGCTGTATCATAAAAAAATAAATATGTATTTCAAGTTTTACTTCTACTATGAAGCAGAAAAGATTGCACTATTAGATTCAGTGTTTTATGGCCATAAGGACTAACTGCCTGTAAGGCCTAAATATGTTGCTTCAGTAGAGGTGTGTGACCAGCTAGTATTGTATCTCTCCTTAATCAAGAGTAGCCTTTTCAGAATCATTGAAATTATGCATAAAATAAACATTTTGTGTATCTTTTTGCTTAAGACACCAGCATCAGCTATTACCTTTTCCACTTTGGGTTAATATATTGATGCTACTCTTTCAGCGATGTGCAATAATGTGTTTGCACTTCCTTACTTGGTGAGTTTCAAAGATTGTCATAGCCAGGGCATTGTAGTGGGGATAAGCTCCCACTATCTATAAAATACTTCCACAGCATGCATCTCTAATAGCCTCTGACAACCCAAGTCCAGCTCCTGGCCTTCACATATGGCTTAGTTTCTAAGCCTGGTGAAACCATTTGTACTGACAGGAGAACGGGTGAAGGCTGGGTGGCTGGTGTCTTAAAAACAGTTGCTTGAGGCAGGTGGGCTCATTGGCCTGGGAAGGCAGCCCACCTAGGAGAGGGTCAACTTTGACTTAAAACCTCTGCTGCCTTGTGACAATGCCTAGTCATGGTGAAGGCTTCACGAGTAAACCCCCAAGGAAAAATCCAGAAATGGAACCCCTAAGGCAATTTAAGGTTGTACTCAACTTCACTCTGGCAGCTCCTGCAGTGACACTGATGCTAAGTTATACAGGCCTTTCCTTTCCCTTTGGATTACATCAGTGGCATGGAGAGTGGAAACCTGCTGCTGGGCATCAGCTGTTTCCTCAAAATTCACTTGCCCGGGGCTGTGCCCTGTAGATGACACTCCAGCATCACTTTGTGAGGGTGAGACAACATGGGAAGCAGCAGTTACCATTGATAAGCCAAGACACTCAATTGACATGGAGTGAGGTGCCAGTGGCTGCTTCTGATGGTGGAAGAGATCCTTTAATTTCACTGGGCAGCTACCACCCACCTTATGTTGTGCAGCCCCAAGCTAAATAGCTGCTACCTCACCATGGTACACTTGCTCCACTGGATATTTGGGGCATGGAAACCCCCTACAGGCGAATCTTTAATCATATACCTGGAAAAAAGCAACAAAATAAAACAGCCTTTAGGCTGGGCACATGCAACATAAGGATGATGACTCAAGGCCTTACAGAAGATCTACAGAACATCAGTAATGCTCGAAAGACGGCAGTCAGTAACCATGAGCTGAGCAATTTGCAGATGGACATTGTGGTGCTCCAGGAAAAACAAGGCTGTCATCCATTGGATGTTTCAGGGAGAAGAACCTTACTTTTTTCTGGCATAGGAAGCTTCCAGAAGTGAACAAGGAACATGGTGTTGGTTTCAGAAACAGAAATAACCTCACTGGCTTAGTTATACCACCAAATGTGGGAAATGAGAGACTGGTGAAAATTCAACTGCAAACACCAGAGGCCATGGTCAACATCTACATCATCTACATGCCTACTTGAAATTCTTCCTGGGAAGTCAAGGACAAGTTGTATGATGAACTTAGAGCTACCATTAGTGAGGTCCCTTCCCATGAACCATTATTTATTTTTGGCGACTTTATTGCCAGAGTTGGCAGTGACCATCACAGCTGGCCATCATGTCTGGGACAGTTCAGAAGAGGAAAGATGAATGAAAACAGACAGCATCTCCTTGAACTTTGTTCCCAATATGACCCCTGCATAACCAACACCTTCTTCAGTGTCATACCCCAACACAAAGTTTCATGGCAATACGCAAAATCAAAACACTGTATCAGCTTGACCTCTTCCTCACCAAATACAGCAGTTCAGGTAGTCAGGGTAACACACAGTTACCACAGTGCAGACTGTGGTACTGACCACTTGCTCATGTGTAGTAAGGTGAACATTCAGCTATGAAGGTTCTTTTGCTCTAAAAAGGAAGGGAGACCACACACTGACATAGGCAAGACTCATGACCCTTCAAAAGTATGCAAGTTTGTTCAAGCACTTAAAGAGGCCTTGCCTCACCTGAATGTCACTGACACCAGCAAGAGATGAGAAAAACTATGGGATGCCATCAATAACACTGCGATGTCTATCTCTGGGAAGAAGACAGTCAAGTGTGCTGATTGGTTTGAAGTCCACACTGAAGTGCTGACACCCTTGACTGAGAAAAAAAGACAGGCACTGGCTGCATTCAGGTCCTCTCCCAATGAGGGGATCTTGCAGGAACTCTGGTGTGCTTGGAGTCATGTGCAGCAGGTAGCTTGGCAGTGTGCAAATGATTAGTAGCTTCAATTTTGCTTTAAGATTCAGCAGGTGCCGCAGACATTGGTTACATGAGAAGAATGTATGATGGGATCAAGCAAGCTATCAGTCCATCACGAGGGAAAATCACCCCACTTAATTTGGCTACAGGTGAGATCTTGAAGGAGTGAAGCAAGCAGATGGAATGCTGGGTAGAACACTACTTGCAGCTGTATGCCAGAGCAACAGTAGTTATGGACAGAGCCCTGAATGCCATCGAGCATCTGACAACTATGTCTGAACTTGCTGCTGAGCCCACCTTGGAGAAACGCAATGATGTGTTAAAAGCACTCTTTTCTGGAAAACCCCCCAGGAAAGATGGTATTCCCTCAGAAATCCTTAAATGTGCCAAGTACCCTAATCTCAGAGCTCCATGCAATACTTTACCAATGCTGGAGAGAAGGCAGTATACCACAAGATATGAGTGATGTTAACATAGTTACTATATACAAGAATAAGGATGAACAAAGTTATTTTAACAACTATCATGGCATCTCCCTTCTCAGTAACATGGAGAAGCTGTTTACACATGTCCTGAAGAGGCTTCACATTCATGCAGAGAGAGTTTACCCCGAGTTTCAGTGTGAGTTCAGAGCTGAACGATCTGCTTAGACATGGTTTTCTCTGTTAGGCACCTACAAGAAAAGTGCAGGGAGCAGAACAAACCTCCCTATATTGCCTTCATTGATCTGACTAAGCCATTTGTGTTTGTCAGTAGGAAAGGTCTGTTTGTGATTCAAAGATTGGCTGCCCTCCAACACTGCTTAGCATTATCAGGGTCTTTCATGAAACATGAAGGGGACCATTATGTACGATGGATCCACATCTGAATTTCCTTGAATTCCCAGTTGAGTGAAGCAGGGGTGTGCACTGACTCCAATGTTATTTGGTATTTTCTTTTCTGTTCTATTGAAATTTGCTTTCAGAACTACCACAGAGGGTATCTTTCTCCAAAGCAGAATAGACAGCCACCTCTTCAAACTGCCAAGGTTTAGATCAAAGACCACGGTGCTTAGGGAGCACCTAAGGAAGTTCCTGTTTGCTGATGATGCAGCTATTGCTGCTCACTCAGCAGGAACATCAGTCACTCATGACTCATTTTGTGGCTGCATGTATGGAATCTATCCTCACAATCAGTTTAAAGATGACCCAGGTGATAGGTTAAAATGTGGGCAATGAGCCATCTATCAGGGTGAGCAACTATGAGCTGGAGGTTGTCCATGAGTTAGTGTACATAGGCTCTACGATCTCTGACAACTTGTTGCTTGATAGCAAGATCAAAAAGCACACTGGAAAAGCTAACACAACTTTTTCAAGGCTGATGAAGAGAGAGTATGGTCTAAGAATAAGCCCACTGTACATACTAAGGTGCAGGTTCACACAGCCTATGTTTGAGCACATTATTGTATGCCAGTGAATTATGGACTTTGCACTCAAAAAAGGAGCTATGGCTCAATGTATTCCATATGCGCTGCCATAGGCGCATACTTGACAACTCATGGCAGGACAAGATCTCCAGCAGCAAAGTGCTTGAGAGGATACGCACCACCTCCATGTTCACCTTCCTGAAACAGAGTCATACATGCTGGTTGGGTCATGTCTCACATATGAAGGATGTCTGAATACCGAAAGACCTCCTTTTTGTAGAGCTGAAGTCTGGAAACAGGTATAAAGGGTGACCCAGAGTGCACTACAAGGAAATATGCAAGTGCAATCTCACTGCTTTCTCCTCAGACAAATGCCTGGAAACAAGAAGGGAAGGAAGCTCTTGCTATGTATGTAATCATGTTGGCAAGGAGAGCAGAGGATAAGAGAGCCCTCAGGAAGATCCATTCCTATGATACCAAACCAACATCTTCCTACTGCTACTCAGAATGCGGAAAGGACTGCCACTCCTAGATTGGATTGTACAGTCACAGAAGACACTACTTGAATTAGTCCAACAGGAGCGCAAAGTATGCTTACACTTGGTGAGTTGGGGAATCACCAGTCTTAAAATACACTTAGCAGATCTTCTGCACTTTGTGTTAATCTATTAATATTGTCCTTTCAGTGCTGTGCAGAAATGTGTGTGCACTGCCTTCCATAATGAAAGGAGAAAACCACCAGTATTAAATGCACTTAGCAGATCTTTCAAGGGAGAACTGCAAGTGCCATCTGGGCTGGGCTATCAGGATAGTTGAAAGATTTAAAGCCTTTAATTTTCTTGGTTAGGTATCTTTGGGGCCTTTACAGTGGAATGAACATTCTTCAATTTATGCATACCACAGGGGCATTGTATTCAACAATGGGTCCAGTAAGAGAAGCATACAGTGGTAGGATGACTTCTTTGGATCTTGAGAATATTGTCCTGGAAATTATCTCAGCCAGATAGAAGGATTTTATGACTATGGTGGAAACATGATCAAATGAGAAAGAGTTGTCCACACGAGTATCCAGGTCTCTTATGACCATATCTCTCTGAAGGGGAGTACAATATGCAACATATGAGGTGGGAATAGCTTTATTGCCAAATGCTATTACGCTGCACTTTTTTTGCACTTAGCTTTAGGCCATTTTCAGTACACCATCATCAACCCCACTTTCCAATTTTTCTACATGGGTCAGGGTGTCGTGTCAGCTGTTGCCATCTCTCTTGATTCAATACCATTTTCCTACCTTCTGCGACACTCATGCTGCAATTGTTGCAGGTCTTCTCTCACACAATACATCTCTTTGCTGGATGCACTAGTTTCCTTTTGTCAACTTACTGTCTGTCCAAAATCTTCTTCACCAGATTGTCTTCTGTTTTCTGCATGTGTCAGAGCCACCATAATCTGTTTTCTTTGACCTCATCTGCAATTGAGCTACTTTGGCTTCTGCTTTGATGTCATCTTCATGTCTTCATCTGTCTGGCTTCTGCTTTGATGTCATCTTCATGTCTTCTTCATCTGTCTCACAGTGTGTATCCTACCAACCATCTTAGGTGCTTCATCTCCATCACCTCTAGCTTCCTCACCTGCTCTACATTTACTGCACAGGTTTCTGTACCATACAGTAGTACTTGTCACACCACTGATTTGTATAAATTACTTTTCAGCTTCTTTGGCATTCTTCTGTCATACACTACCCCTAACATTTTGTACCTGTTTGCTGCAGCCCCTCTGATTCTAGCTTTGACCTTCTCATTCAGAGTTTCCTTCTCCTTAACTACCCCTCCCAGATACCTGAAGCTATTAACCTGTTCTACTATTTTTCCTTCTATCTCAAATCTCGTCTTCTTCTGATTTCTCCCATTTGCTGCCATTACAACTGTCTATCTGTACTCAGTTTCATCTCATGTGCCTTCAGTGTTGCATTCCATTCCTCTATCCTTTGCTGAAGTTCTTGCTCAGATTCTGCCTGTAATGCCACATCATCTGCATACAGTAACATTGCTGATCTGTCCCATCCAACCTGTTTGCTAATGTAGTCTATCACCAGTATGAACAGCAGTGGACTCACAGATAAACCCTGATGCACACCCCTCCTACGTAGAGCCCCTCTGTGAGACTGAATGCTGTTTGTACTTGAGTCACTGGGTCCTTGTACATAGCCCACACTAATTCTACCAATGTTTCTGGGACTTCAAAACACTGCAGAACTGTCCAAGTCAGTTTTCTTGGGACTATGCCAATGAATGCCCAGTTGAAGTCTTTCCTCATCTTTAGCTTCGTCTTAACCATCTGTCTCACTGCAAACTTTGGGTCAGTTGTGGTGATTCCTGATATGAATCCAAACTGCTCATCTCCCTCTTTGTTATCCAACCATCTTATTTTCTACTATTCTGTGCATTTATTTATCAATCACCCTCTCCAGGATTTCATGCAGTGTGACAGGAGTTTGATACCTCTATATTACCCACAGTTGTGAATGACCTCTTTGTTTCTGAGCACTGGGACTAGTATGCTTATTCTTCTGTCATCTAAGATATGCCTTTCTCTCCATACTGCTTTGAGTACCCTCAAGAGCCATTTCTCCTCTATCTTACATATTATAGTTATCATATCTGCTGTGACCTCATTTGAGCCTGACTTCATTTTCCTTGGTGCTATTCTTACTTCTTCTAGGGTAGGCTTTTACTCTTCTTTCACTGTAGGCTGTGCCCGGGGCAATACAGCTTCTGTGGGGTTTTCTTCATTCAGAAGCTGCTGGAAGTACTCCTTACATCTGCCTTTGATTTTGTGTGGACTAGTGAGTATGTTATTGTTGACATCCCTTTTGAATGGTGTCTGACTATCTTATTTGTCATTCTGTCTTTACCTTGCAACCTGATAGAGTTTTTTGTGCTATCTAAGCTGGCAGAGTGCCTCTGATGCCTCGTTCTTTATTACTGCAACTCCTGTCTTAACATCTTTGTTAGCCAACCAGTGTTCCTTCTTAATGTGTTCTGTCTTTTCTGTCTCCCACCTTCTTCTGGCACTCCTCTCTTTTGATGACCTCTTAGACTTCTGCATTCCACCAACAGCTTTCCTTATGTACCTTATTTCCATACCTGGTTCAGGCTGCTTGGCCACATACCTGTTCTGCAGTCTTCACACATGTTATTTTGAGATGCTGCCATTCTTCTTCTTCTTCAACTGCACCTATTTCCCCTTCTTCCTGAGGTGTTACAGCCCTGACTAATTCCTTGAACTCTTGAGCTTTATCTCCAGTCAACTTCCAGATTTTCAGCCTAGTTTCTGTTGACCTTAAAGCTTTCTCTGGCCCCCGCTTGCAGCTGATTGTGGCAACCAATGGTTTATGCTGTGTGATAACTGTTTCTCTGGGGATATCTGCAGTCCTTGATTCTACCCCATCACCCTTTCCTTACTAGAAGGAAGCTTACATGAGCTGCATATTGTTGACTCTTCTATGTGACCTCGTAACTGTCTCTCTTGCTGATCCATGAGGCCATCACCAAGCCATTTACCAGACAGATGTCAAGAATGGCCTCTTCTTCTTTATTTCTGTTGCCTCACCCATGTGGACCCAGGGAGTTCTCATATCCTGTTTTGTCTATCTTGATATGTGCATTCATGTCACCCATTATCAACACCAGTTCATGTTGTCCTGCTTTATACAGTAGGTCCTGCAACTGTTATATGAATGTGCTCTTTTCCTCACTCTCACAACCCTGCTGTGGGGCATATGCTGAGATTATGAATAATGCCCTGTCTTTACACTGAAGTCTGCTTACCATGAGTCTGCCACTAATTCTATGAAATCCTTCACTGTCTTCTGAGGTCTTACCCTCAACAAAATTCCCATACCATTTGTAGTCTGTCCACCTCCTGAGTAGTAGATTCTGGATCCCAAGCCAAGTGGTTTGGTTACACTGCCCTTCCATCTTGTTTCTTGGATACATAGGATGCCCAGTCTCCTTCTTACCATCATGACATCCACTTCCAAGCTGTGTCCTGTCAGTGAACCTACATTGAGTGTAGCAATTCTTAGTTCATGTTTGGCAGGTTGATTGGTTTTATGTACAGCTTTTGCTCAGCAGAGCTATCCCACGTAACCAGAGTTGGGCAACTGGACACTGGCTGGCCAGTAGCTTGTTGACACAGGGCTGCTGGGATTTACTGTGGGCACACACTGGCCAATAGGGGCATATACACCCCTCCCACTGTTAGCATGGGTTCCTGGCTTAGGTCTGAGTAGACCTGGTCCTCAAGCCACTTATCACTGGCAAATACTCATGCCCATTTGGCAACATTAGTCAACACTACCAAATCACCTAAAAACAATTTTTACATGGAATGACTAGCCCTGACACTTCTCATAGTCTGTGATCTATGTTCTCTTATCTTGAGAATATTAAGCACCATAGTTGACAGTAAACTAGCCTTTGAACATGTGTCCAAGGTAGTAAGATACTCCTTCTATGTTGCTCACCTTACAAGTAAGTGCATCACATCTAGTTCCAGGGAAGTCATGGTACCACTATTCTTGGCCCTCAACAGACCTATCTTTTTTTTAAACATCTTTATTAAATTATCATTTAGGACATAGGCAAACAATCCAACAGAAGAAAAACTATTTTAACATTTTCCATTTAAATACAATATACATCACATATATTTTCTTTGCTGCTATCATCAGTCCAACATTACAAAAATTGCTGAATTGCTGCCTTCCCTTAAACCTCACTCTTCCTCCTCCTGAACATTATTATGCATGTATTGTTCTCACAGTTTCCATTTACTTCTACATAATTTGTTTCTTCCTTTTCCAAATACCCTTCTTCCAGTTCCTTTATCTCTTTTGCAATACTCAGTACCTCAACTACAGTTGGTGAAAACTTTGATTTCCATTTTCTAGTAATTGCTTTTTTGACAGCCAGCAGAAGCAAACTTAATAAGACCTTACTTTGTCTAGGCATTCAGAGCCTGTATCACAGCTCAGAAGAATCAGTTCCTTACTTACAGCTGTTGGTCATCCAATATTTCCAATAGTGTTGTCTGTAGGGAATTTTCAAAATCTGGCAACTCATTACACTCCCATAACATATGTTCCTAGTTATATCTTTCTTCTCCATCACACCTCCAACATCAAAGGTGTTTTTTGTAAAAGGTAATTGTTTAACTAAATGGGTTGTGTACAGTGCTCTATGTGAAGGATGTTCAAGTTTTTACATAGGTAAAACAGAGAACTTTACATAGACATATTTATGAACATCTTTATGATATTAAGAACAAAAAAGAAAATAATGCCTTGTATAAACATTCAATAGTTTCTTCCTCATTTACTAAGATTTCTTTTGCCATTATTGACTCAGTTAGCTATAATCCAAGGGGTGGGGATGCGAAAATGTTGCTAGAAAACTAAAAACTAATGTCTTTTGGCTTTTCCCGGTTAGGGCTCGCCACAGCAGTACTCCGGTCTGCTAATGATTGGCAGTGGATTTTTTTTTTACGGTGCTGAGTTGCCAGCCCGATGCCCAACCTTCAAAGAAGGCACACCCATTCACGCACGCACCTACCTGCATGTCTTTGAATGTCACTCGACCACGGGGAAAACAAAGAATTAAAATGACAGTTACAATTACAAGCAACCTGTTACCCAGGTTTAAATGAATATACTTCTATTCAGTCTGTTTTAATTATGAGGGTGAATAATTTTTAATGGGATGAAAGCGTTAAAAGTTTTATGCTTTGTATTTTGTGTGAGACAGACTTTGCTTGAATTTCATTATATGCTGTGTAATGATTTTTTTCCCACTGTTCTAGGTTAATTGGATAAGTGGTTAATTAATTGGTTTTGTATAAAAAGGCCATTCTGGTGATATGGTTTCGATTCTGATGAAGTCCTGTTTGTGTTAAGGATGAAAGCGCTTAATCAGTTTGGTCATAAATAAACAATATATTTTATTTTATAGACAAATCCTGGTTGTGGCTTCTGGTTACTAGTTTTTTTTTTCTTGGTCATTCAGTGGTAACTGCTTACTTTTTCAATTATTACACCTCCAACATTTGCTATCTACTGGAGGAAAATCCTTTGAAGAATGCTTGGGATATAAAATACCTATACAAACACTTCCAAGCAAAGTGCCTAAGCCTTCTGGACTTAGTTGCATACTTGGGTGCCATACACATGCCCTGAGATTGTTTTCTTGTAAATTCCTTTTCCAGTTTCTCTTCCCAATCTTTTCTTACCTCCTCTGATTGATTCTTGAAGTTATCAAGCAATATTTTATATGCCCTACTAATTGTCCCTTTTTCAACTGCTGCTTCTGTTCCAGATTCAATTAAAACTCCACCAGAGTAGGTATTTCACTTAAAAAACCTTATCCCCTTCTCTTTGCATGTACTCTGAGATCAAGCCCTTGTATGTAAAGCAGACTCTAGCCTAAAACCCAAATGTCTTCCTGGTCTCATTCTGCTCCTTTCCTACTTATTTGCTCCCAATATCTTGGTTCCTTTACTAGGTTTCTCCAGTAAATTCTAGCCCTCCTCTTACCTATTTTCTATATTAATACTTGCAGTCATCCCTACTGGCAAAATCTCCTTTTTCCATTCTCATATTGACTTACTTCTTAGAATACTTTCTGCTACTTTCTGAATATAATATTCTGTATGGTTATTATTACTCTCCTTGAGGATATGCATCCAAAATCCCACTCTCACTCTAGTTCTTGAACTCCCTCCCTTGCTTCACCATAATCCCTTTCCACTTTGAATTATAACTTCTTCTTGTGTTATGTATATCAGCTTTTATTGTGCAGCTCTAAAATATCCATTCAAATCAGGTAAACCTAAACCACCTTGTTCTATTAGAAGGATCAACTTATTCCTCTTAACTCTTACTCTCTTTCCCTCCCAGAAAACTTAATTAAATATTTCCACAACTTCTCCTCAGTTTGTTTTTCAGACACCTTTATTGAATTATCACTTGTGACATAGGTAAGTTTACTTCCATATAAAGGTAATCAAACTATATTAACATAGCAAACATTATACTTCACATATATTGCTATATATGATATAACCCAAGAATTTTACATAAATTATTCAATTCCTGCCTTTTTTAAACAAGAAACATCTTTATTAAACCATCACTTCCTACATAGGCAATCATACATTTATATAAACAAAAACAAACCACACAGATACAATCCTAGTTGCAAGCATTTTATATCACAAGCCATACTGACACACTCCCAGCTGCAAACATTATACATCACATATAATCTAACCAATCTTTCTCACTCAAACATCACATAGCTCATTTAAGTTCTACTGCCTTTTAAACCTCATTCCTCCCTTGTATGTATTGTTCCCACAATTTCCATTTTTTTCCTATTTAGTTTTCTCTTACCCTCTTCTATAGATCTCAGTTCCAGTTGTTTTATATATGTTACTATATTCACTACTTTCAGTACAGTTGGTTTATATTTTGATTTCCTTTTCTAGTAATTGCTTTTTTGGCAGCCACCATTATTAGACAACAGTAAGGCCTTACCATGTCTAAGCAATTCCAATTTTGTATCATAGCTCAGAAAAATCATCTCCCTCACCAGACCAATCTGCCCACCTAGCATCTCCAACAGTACATCCCACAGGGAATCCTTAAAGTTCGCCAACTCACTGCATCCCAGAAAATATGTTCCCAATTACCTCTTTCACCCCCTTCACACCTCTAACATTTGCTGTCTGCCTGAGGAAAAATTCTCTGAAGTCTGCTTGGGGTATAAAAATATCTATGTAAAAATTTCCAGGCAAAAATCCTAAATCTTATAGATTCTGTTGCATATTTGGGAGATGTACATATATCCTCCCATTGTTTCTTTGTGAATTGCTTATCCAGATTCTTCCCAATCTTTTCTAGACTCTTCTGATTAATTCTTATAGTTATTGTGCAATATTTTATATGCTGTACTAATTATTCCTTTTTTAATGACACCTTCTGTTCTAGATTCTATTAAAAACTCTGCCAGTGCTGGTCTTTCATTTAGGACCCCCCCCCCATTTCTTTCTTTTTGCCTATACACTGATATCAGTCCCTAATTGGGAAGGCAATCTCTATCCTGCAGTCCAAATAAATTCTTGGCATCTTCCCATGCTATCATATTTCCCTCTCTAGTTATTTGCTCCTAATACCTTTATTCCTTTGCCAGTTTTCTCCAATAAATTCCAGTCCCCTCTTGCCTATTGTCTGTATCTCTAACTGCAGTCATCCCTATTGGCAGAATCTCCTTTCTCCATTCCCGTGTTGTCTTAGTTTTTAGGATACTATTTGCTACTTTATGGATATAATATTCTGTATGATTATTGCTATTCTCTTTAAATGCCTGCATCCAAAATCCCAGTCTCTCCTTGTTTCTTTAGCTTTCCCCTGTTTCATCATCATCATCCCTTTCCACTTTGAATGATAGTCCAGGTTGATAAAAGTATGCTTTACCTGTATACAAGACTAAGAGGACTAAAAACATGTTCACTGCTTGTACCTTACTATCCATTACAATAATAAGAGTTTCCAATTTATCAATGTTTACATTATATTTTGTTTATTATCTTCCTACATATGCTTAGCTGCCATAACAGAAGCTTTATTAATCCATACTACTAAAAACTTCATCTTATCATGTCCCCATAAATATGGATATTGCTGAACCAATTCATGTATAGGTACATAATTTATGGCTATAGCCTTTGCTTTATCTTCATTAATTGTATATCCTGAAAAGACTAGAAATGGTCTCAAAATGTTCCACAACATTGAGATGTCCTTTTCTAGATTTAGCAAGTACAAAATAATATAATCTGCAAATAAAGCCAACTTTTCTTGATTGCCTTACCAATTATATCTTTGAATTTTTAAGTCCCTTATTTTCTTTGCCAATGGCTTTAGATATAAAGCAAATAACAAAGGGGAAAGAAGACACTTCTGCTTGATTCATCGGTTTAAACAGTTTATCAGAGAGAAACCCTCCCACTTTAATTCTTGCCTATGATCTTTCATATATCCTTCTAATTAATGTTATTATTATATCAGGGAATGTAAATGCTTTCAAAGCCGTACTTATAAAATCCCAGCTTACTCTGTCAAATGCCTCTCTGCATTAAGACCCACCAACAACTAAGATATATTTTATATTCTGCTTCCCTGTGGATCATCACTGTTCTATTAATGTTGTCAAATGTTTGACTCCCCTCCACAAAACCACACTGATCCATATCTATCAATTCTGGCAACACCTTTAATTCATAGATTGTTATTAGTCTATGACCCAGGGAGGCTTTCTAAGCCTAGCCAAGTTTTCCTGAAATAATAATAATGTCTTGTATCTAAATGAGACATTGAGAGTGAGGCATTTATAAGCTACCTCTGTCCATAAGGGACATGAGTGCAATTATTTTAGCTAGTATAGACATAAACACTTTATAATCATGTCCAAATACACCCAAAGTGAGGTAGACACAAGTAAAGTAAAATGAAAACCACACCCAAAGCTGAAGGTAGCTGGAATACATGCTGCCAATCCAGATGAATAAAATCCCAAAGCTATTATTGTAGATAAGTGAGCGCTTTCGCAATGATCAACATTGCTTCATCAAACAACATACCCTCACTTATCTACAATAAAAACTTTTGGATTTTATTAATCTGGATTGGAAGCATGTATTCCAGCTACCTTCAGCTTTGGGTGTAGTTTACATTTTACTTTACTTTATAATCATGGTTTAAAATTGAAATGGTTCTATATGAAGCTGGGTCTGAGGTGTCTTTGCCATCTTTAGGTAACACAACCACCACACCTTTCTTTGAAGATGTTGGTGCTTCCATTCCTTTTAAAAACTGTTAAATAAAATCTTCCAGATCTTTATTACTTTCTTCCCTCCTAATTTCCAAACTTTCACAGGAATACCATCAGTTACTGGAGACTTTCCAGTATACATCATTGTTTTTAATCTCATCACTTCCTGTCTTAGTTGTTTGTTGTTGAGCCTCATCTACCTCTAACCTTGGCATAATTAAGTTTTCCATAAATATTTCAATTTGTACTCTTTCTCAATTTCTGCATTTCTGTGCTTTATACACATTTTCATAAAATATTCAGACTATCTCCAAAATCTCTACAGGATATTTATTTTTCTTGTTCCCTAAGTTGTGTTAAAAGCATTTGTGCTCTGGAGTTGTTATCAAAAAATAGTTGCTTAACTGCAAAGTTTCTAAACCTGTGCATATTATCCAGAAACTCTCTTATTTTCTCTTTAGCACTCTACATTTGCTTTTCCTCTTGTTCTGTGAGATTATTCTACAATACTTTAACCTCTGTCAGCCCCTCCAAGTAATTTCTATTACTTCTTAACAATAGATCTTTCTCTAGTATTTCAATCCTATTTTAAAACTCCATTTTATGCCAGTCACCGTTATAACATCCGAAGATATTTCTATCTTCCTAAATAACTCTTGAATAATTTCCACTACACATTCCTTAAATTCCTCTCTTGTTAACAAGTAGGTGGGAAACTGACAGTGTCTTACTTTTATTTCATTACCCTGCATTTTTATCTTAGTTTTTATTGGTGCATGATAAGAATAGTTATTGAATGTGTGTCAACGCTTTCAACTAAATGCACATGTTCCTGTGAAATATAATTTCTGTCTAGTCTAGCCCTGTTATTGTATCTCAGGGAACAATATGTAAATTCTGTCTGAGTTTCTACTACTGAATTCACATCTTCCATACCACATATTTTCATAAATTTCTTCAGAAATCTACAATCTTTTGTTATATTGTTCTTTCTAGGTCCCCCTGATACATCCTCACTATTGCAAATCAAATTTCACTACCCACCTATAAATAATATTCCCTGCTGAAAGCTGATCATTTCTCCCAACATTTCCTTAAGTTCCATAATAGCAGTTTTGGTGGAATATAAATACATGCCAGTGTCATCCTCCTCCCTAGCCAACAGCCTGCTATTACCACAAATCTATGCTTTTGGTCTTTTTCCCTTCATATATCACAATTGGAGCCCCCAAGCAATTAGTATAAATATTCCCTTTTCCTCTGTCATTGATATTCATTCTGAGATCCTTCTTATATCAAATTTTACATGTTCATTTATTTCCAAATGTTTCTCCTGCAGCATCACTATATGCACACTGCATTTCTTAATGTAATTCAACACTCTTTCCTTTTTATCTTTATCTGTAAGGCCATTCACATTCCAGGATAATATGGACAACACAGCCATCATGATAAAAAGTTATTGTTCCCACCTATTATATGTGACAGTGTTTTGAAAGTGTATTTTTAGCTTTTTATTACACACACACACACACACACACACACACACACACACATATATATATATATATATATATATATATATATATATATATATATATACAAATGTTTGTTGTCAGGCTGATCTTTTGTATAGTTGTTTCTTTTCATCTCCACTTGAACCTATGTCACATTTTTCAAGACTTTTTGTTTTAATGAAAACCATCTAACAAAAAAACTAAATACAATACACCCCTATTAACTGGAAGAAGCACACAAAATTATGTACATTTTCAAAACATGAAGTTTAACCCTCCAGAAGAGAACAATTGCCCCAAATTGATGGCTACACATATAGGCATTATCTAACCTAAATTTGAGGTTACCCATTCTAAATTGCATGCTACAACTTTTGATGTTAAGTTGTCAATCTCGCCTTCATTCTTGCTGGATGGGTTCGGAGCCGATCCTCGGCTCCGACTCGGCACTTGCTTTAGCTTGAGAACTCCTTTTACCAGCTCAAGGCAACCCTATATCCCATGATGCAAGGCGGAACTACCTCAGATCTCGTTTGCCGCTTAGCGAAAGAGGTCTCCTTTGCCAGCTGAGGTAAGTAATTTTCTTGTCAAAAGAAAAGCTTAGTTAGGGTTTTATTTCCCCCTTGTTTCCATTTTTATAGTCTGTAGTGTGTTACAGCCCACCCTATTCCCTTATATTTCAAAACTTTTTATTTCCTTTAGTATAAAAGTTTAGTTAGGCCTAAACCCCATTGGTTAATCCCTACCTGTGTGTTGTGTGTTAGCGGATTAATTGTGTGTGTTTGTTGGGGTTTGTGTGTGACTTCCTCCTAGGATAATGTCTAAGGAAGGCAAGGTCTCAGGCTTCAAGAAGTGTGACTCGTGCTGTCAGAAAATGTCTCTGACAGACGGTCACACTTCTTGTGTGTACTGCCTGGGGCCTTTGCACCTGCAGGACTCCTGTGCTTTGTGTCACTCTTTTAGCCAGAGAGTCCTGCAGGAACGGAGGAATAAGCTAATCCTCCGTGGCTTACTTAAGCCAGAAGGTTCTCCCTCTAAAACAGGGTCTGGGAAACCTTCTAAGCCACCGAAGGCTCAGGCTTCAGTATCCAAGCCTCCTCCGGTGGCTCCGGCTGGAACTGATCTATCTACTTCAAAAGTAGTGGGTTCGGCACCGACTGGTTCCGACACCTTGTCTACTGTGGCCTTGTCGGCTCCGGCTGGAGCTGACACCTTATCCAGCATCGGAGCCGAGAAACCTTCGGCTCCATCTGGAATTCAGGGGACTTCGGCTCCGATGACTTTGTCCCGAAAGAGATCTCGGTCCCCTTCGTTGCAGAGTATCCACTCGGCTCCAGGGTCTCCTCTTTTGTCGGAGCGGAGCCATCGGAGCCGATCTTCGAGATCTTCCAGGCTGTCCGACCACGACTTAGAGAGGGTGGTAAGCAGGCTGTTGAAGTCGCAGGCACTGGCCCAAATACTCCATAGCCCGTCTCAACAGACTTCGGCTATTGTCTCACCCCTTGAACTTCCTCCTCCGACTCCACACCAGAGTTCGGAGCCAGAGCTTCTCGGGACAGCGACTGTTTCAGTGCCGGAGCCGATACATCCTTCGGCTCCGTCGTCCTCGGCTCCGATCTCCTCCTTGAGGCCTTCCTTGGAGGGATCCGGTCGTTGGGTTTCCCTTGTCGGCTCCGAGGGGGCTAGTGGCATCGGACCCTTGTCCGACCCCGCTCTCCCTCTCGGGGCTTCGGCTTTGGTAAGCTCGGCGCCGACATCGGCCTCGGAGCCTTCCCTCTCAGTGGAGCCGGGAATTCCTGTATCCTCGGATCGGGGATATTCCGGCCTCTCGGGGAGGGGAGCCTTTGAGGTGATGAGGAGTGTCCTGGCCTCTGAGCCAGGTCAACGGCCCATCCCTCTAGCTCCTCCCTCTTCAGTGCCTGTAGACGTCTCTTGCCAGCCTCTTGCTCTCAGGCCCAGGGATCCATCACCCCAGGTTTCCCCATTGGGAATTTCCTCCTCTTCTGAAGTTTCTCCTGATCCAGCAGGTGAACCCCCTCGGAAGAGGACGTGTAAGAGGAAACACACAGACTCCCCCGAGTCTACTACATCGGATACCGACTTAGATGAGTCGGAGGGTTCCCCACGATCCCCCTCTGTGGATGTCTCCTTTTCAGACATCCTTGAGCTCCTCAAACAGAGGGGGAATTGGCCATCCATTGATCCCTCCGAGGATGAGTCGGTATACCTGGAGGCTTTTGGATCCCGACCCTCCACCTCCTGGGTGTCTCCGCCTTTTGACCCACTTATGCAGGTAGTGGCTCAGAAGGCGTGGGCGGCTCCAGATTCTGTGGAACCTGTCCCCAGGAGACCATCCAAATTTATCACAGCCCCTACGGACAAACAGTTTCTTTCCAAGGGCGTCTCTGTGGATGCTATGGTGGTGGCGGCCACTAAGAAGGAACTGGTGGATCCTTCAGTACCTGTCCATCCTCCTAACAAGGATTCTAGGACCATGGACAGGTATGGAAAGCAGATGTTTTCTTCAGCGACCTTTGCTATGCGTTCGCTGAACTACCTTTGTCACTTTACCAGGCTTCAAAGAGATATTCTCAAGGAACTGGGTGAAGTGGTCCAGGATCCTTCTGCTGCTGGGGCTCAAGAAAAGATTGCCTCACAGCTAGCAATCCTGAATTCCCTATCCAACTCCTCCATGCGGCTCATATCCTATGCGGCCGATGGAGCGAGCAGGACCGCAGGCACAGGAGTTGCTCATAGACGCCAAGCTTGGATGCGGCTTTGTAATTTTGCGGACCCCTTTAAGGCGTCCTTCACCAATACCCCCTTTGATGGTTCGGCTTTGTTCGGACCTCAGGTGAAGGATACCTTGACCAGGTGTGAGCAGGACGGTAAAACTCTTTCTGCCGTTGGAGTCCATTTTTCCACTCCTTCTAGACCATATCCCAAGGGTCAGAAGGGGGGGAAGATGTGGTTCCGCAAAGCCCAAGGAGCTACACGGACACACGTGGTCAGTTTACCCCCAGAGGCAGAGGGGTAACAACAATAGACGCCGCCCTAGAGGCAGGAGGGTCCTCAGAACCAGGGCAACAGGGAGTCTCTTCCTGAGAAGCCCTTTCAGCATCCCTGAGGTGTTGCCCGACTGTCCATCCTTGGAGGCAGACGGGGGAAGGATTTCGCTGTACCCAGTAGCCTGGCAATCCCTATCACAAGATATGTGGGTACAGTCGATCATATCCGAGGGTTACAAAATCCCCTTGAAAGGTATCCTACCTCAACAATCCCTTCCAGACATCTCACCCGGTCAAAGGGATTTGGCAGAACAGGAGGTTTCAAAGCTCCTAGAAAAAGAGCCGTCCAGACTGTGCCGGCAGACCAGGTAGGATCCGGCGTCTACTCGAGATTCTTTTGGTCCCCAAAAGGACGGGAGATTGGAGACCAATATTAGACCTGAGCAGTCTAAACAGATTTGTCAAGAAGGCAAGATTCGGATGGTCACGCTTCAGTCCATTCTGCCCTTTCTGGGCAAGGACAACTGGATGTGCTCTATAGACCTTCAGGACGCGTACTATCACATAAAGATTCACAGGCGCTCCAGAAGGTTTCTCCGCTTCGGCTAGGGACCAGTCATTACCAATTCAGAGCCCTGCCCTTTGGCCTCACTTCATCCCCCAGAGTGTTCACCAAATGCATAGCAGTGGTCACAGCTCATCTGAGACGTCAAGGATTCCAGGTGTTTCCTTATTTGGACGACTGGCTCCTCTCCGCCACCACCAGGTGTCAGCTTCTTCAGACCAGAGACTACACTCTACAGCTTTGCAGGAGTTTGGGAATTTCAGTAAATTTCGAAAAATCTTCTCTGCTGCCTTGCCAATCTATCACCTTTATAGGCAGAATTAAACACCGTCAAAATGTTAGCCAGACTAACAGATCAAAGAATTCTGGACATCCAAAAATTTGTTCGGATTTTATTGCAGAGCAACAAGGTCAAAGCCAGATTTATACTGAAGGTTCTAGGTCTTATGGCTGCGGCCATTGTTCTACTACCACTGGCTCGCTTCCACATGCGTCTTCTGCAGTGGATGCTATTCACGCAGTGGTCGTACCACAGTCTCCCGATGAGGCACGAAATCTTAGTCACACAGTCGTGCAGAACTCATCTGAATTGGTGGATATCTTCCCCTCTTCCTCATCAGGGCCGACCTTTTGTTTCCCCTCCTCCAGTTGCCACAGTCACTACGGATGCCTCTCTGATCGGGTGGGGGGGGGCATTATCAGGGCAGGATGGTCCACGGGACGTGGCAACCCATAGAATACCATCTGCACATAAATGTCGTGGAGATAAAAGCGGTGCTTTTAACGTTGCAGGCCCTCAACGACTTTCTTCCCACGGGGACTATTGCAGTACAAACGGACAACATGTCCGTGGTCTGGTACATCAACAAGCAGGGCGGGACCAGGTCCTATCCGTTGTGTCGAGAAGCTCTCAGACTTTGGCAATGGGCAATCTCCTCTCATCGGTTTCTGATAGCAACGCACATCCCCGGCAGGTCCAACCTCTTGGCGGACAGGCTGAGCAGATCCATTCTGATACCTCATGAGTGGTCTCTCAATCAATCTGTAGTGGATCAGATTTTTCTGCAGTGGGGCACTCCTTGTTGCGATCTTTTTGCTACTCCTCAAAACAACAAGTGCCCCGATTATTTCACCCTCTTTCCCCTTCCAGGCCAACCCATGAGAGACTCTCTAACCCAGGATTGGCCCCGGGGACTTCTGTACGCTTTTCCTCCTTTTCCCTTGATTCCACAAGTCATTCAGAAAGCCACCGTTTTGAGAACCAAGTTGATTCTCATTGCCCCTTATTGGCCTCGACAAATTTGGTTTCCGTCTCTGCATCGTCACCTTCTGGTGCAGCCCTGGCATCTGGACCCAGTTCCGGATCTCTTGATCCACCAGTTGGGTCAGCAGCACCGGACCATTCATTCTCTCAACCTCACTGCTTGGTTGCTCCACTTCCTTCCCTAGCCAGGCTTCCGATGATCTCTGACTCCGTCAGAGACATCTTAGTGTCTTCCTTAAAGTCGTCCACTAGGACTGTTTATGCTAGCAAGTGGCGGCGTTTTCTATTTGGGCAAATTCCAGGAATATTGATCCCTTTACTGCTCCTGTACATTCTGTTTTAGATTTCCTGGTGGAGGTTTTTCATTCAGGATCCTCGTCATCTACAGTTAAAGTACAACTGGCTGCTATTTCCAAGTATCATGTTGGCTTGCATGACAATAACATTATGTCTCATAGATTATGCAAGGCCTTTCTGAGAGGAGTTTTTCTCCTAAAGCCGCCTATAAAGCAGCCTCCTCCGCAATGGGATCTAAACTTAATGTTGGCATCCTTGATACTACCTCCCTTGAACCGTCTGCTTCATGTTCTTTGAAGTTATTGACCTGGAAAACTATATTCTTACTGGCTGTCACTTCAGCAAGAAGGGTTTCGAGATTCAAGCTCTCTGCATTCGTTCCCCTTACTTGGTTTTTCATAAGGACAGGGTATCATTAAGAACGAACCCTTCCTTTCTCCCCAAAGTTGTGTCTCAAACCAATATTAACCAATCTATAGATCTACCAGTCTTCTTCCGAACTATTCCGACAGAGCTGAACAGAAGCTTCATTTTTGGATGTCCATCGTCAGCTCAGGTACTATTTGCATAGAACTAAACAATTCAGAAAATCGGACCAATTATTTGTCTCCTATGCAGAAAACAGGATAGGTCTTCCAGTTTCTAAAGTGACCTTATCCAGATGGTTGACTTCCACCATTTCCTTTGTGTACTCTCTCAGAGGCAAGCAGCTATCTTCTAAACCAAAAGCACACTCAACCAGGAGTCTATCCACTTCTGCAGCCTTTCAGGATAGACTACCCATTGATACTATTTGTGCAGCAGCTACTTGGGCCACGCCTCATACCTTTGTCTCTCATTACAAGTTGGACTTGGCCTCCAGAGATAGGGCCAGTTTTGGTTCCACAGTTCTCAAGAGTCTGTTCCATTGAGCCACCCGGGATACAGGTGCTAGGGACACGCGGTCCCATCCAGCAAGAATGAAGGCGAGATTGACAACTTAACATTTAGAAGTTATGTACCTACCATAACGTTCCATGTTAGTTGTCTTCTCGCCTTCTTTTAGGCCCTCCCTCCTACCCCTGGCCTGGACAGATCTTGAAGAGTTCCTATCAGGTTGTTTTCCTCCTGAGCCTTCATATGAGGACTCTTTTTATGAACTTGTTTCCTATTATGTTAGGTTAGTCCTTAGCAGGGTAGGTTAGCTACCAAACGAGATCTGAGGTAGTTCCGCCTTGCATCATGGGATATAGGGTTGCCTCGAGCTGGTAAAAGGAGTTCTCAAGCTAAAGCAAGTGCCGAGTCGGAGCCGAGGATCGGCTCCGAACCCATCCAGCAAGAAAGAAGGCGAGAGAAGACAACTAACATGGAACGTTATGGTAGGTACATAACTTCTAATTCCCACTTACAATGATTGATGTTTGTTCTTTTCTTATCTCTTCTCCTGGCAGATAGGGAAACAGTTTGTATGCGTTCAGAAAACATTAACTTTTATTTCTGAGAAAAAGTACACTGACTATCTTTAAATAAAACTACATTGTACAATGTTCTATTAACTGCATTAAAGTACTTAGACTGCTAGGGAGATTGTTACCTTTTATTCACTTCAGAGAATTTCAAACTTAATGTTTTCATTTAACTGCTTGCCATTGTCCCTTTAAATTGTGCATTTCCTTCAACAAAGACTACTCAGAATTCTCAAAATTAACTGCTTGCACCTGAAGACAGCTTGTCTTCATGGAAATATAGTCAGCAATGAGTCTTTGTAAATTTCACTCAGAAAATAATGCACAGCTGCCGTCAGCTGCAGACATCTTGACACCACTGAATATTTGCCAGTGGAAAAAAAAACAAGCAAACATCTTTACAGCTGTAAGAAGTTTAACATTTCCATGGCTTTCATCATTTTGTTTTATTTTTAAAGCCTACATGCTTATAAAACCACCTGTTTACAGCTTAAGCCAAATGTAGTGATCTAGAAATTCACCCTTGTAAATTAAAAAGAGAAACTATCCTAATTCTACATATAATATAATATAATGTAACATTGTATAATATATAATGTAACCAGTGTACTTTTTCACCCCACCCCAACACCAGCAGCACAAGATCACAGCATATGAACATTAAACTTGCTTTTGTCCAACCTTTCTTCTTTTATACTGTAAAACCTATATTTCTTACAACTAAAAAAAGTTCTTGTTTGCTTTAATATCTTTAGCACATACAACAGACACTGAAAAGACTCCCCATACATTTAAAATACCCATGAATATATACTGCACAAAACTGTTCTACTGTATACAACATGCAGTTTATATCGTTAAACGTTTTATACAAATATTAATAAAAACAATAATAGTTTTACTTAGAGTTAGTTCCCCCTTTTAGTGTTCTTCTAAACATTAATGATATAAAGTGGGGTATATGCTTTATAGTCTAACTACAAGTTTAACAAAGTCAACAAAAGTCCGGTATTTACAGCCACATTTTCTTGCAAAACTATGTTTAACAAATGTGATAAGATGCTTTACAGTCTTCCATTTATTCACTAATTTCAGAGTTGCTGGTCTTATTCCTGTTCATCCCAATCTCCCAACACCAGACAATGTTTTCTCTTCACCTTTTTATAGATTCATAGATTATCCTAGTCAACTCCTGTGATTTTTTTTTTCTGCCTCTCAAGCATTTTCCATTGGATGATTAGAAAAGGTTTCACTGGCAACGTCTCTATGAACCTTACCATCAGAAGAATAGAAAGCAGAGTCCCCTTCTGCTTGCTGACTCACTTTTTGTTGGATAAACATTTTTTATTTCCTTCTTATCCTGTTCTTTGTCAAAAAATAACTTTGATCCTCCAGGAAAAACACTTTGAAGATAGCTGGATATAGCCTGAATCTCATACCTGCCTCTCAACACTTCCTGATTTCTAGGATAAATTTGCTTCTGTTCTGCCTGGTATACAGTGAATAATCATTTTCTGCAAACACTCTGCTCTTTCCAGTTTTTAATACTTTGTCCTTCTGCCACAATTTTGTAAGGATCAACTCTTTCTGCTGGTATGATTTTATATTTAGTAATATAGGTCTTGGCTGCTTTCACGTGGACAAATTCTGCTGTGGAACACCAGTCCAGTTGCTTATTTGTGCTTTCATAACATTAATAGTCTGTTCTTTCCAGTTTCTCTTGTACAGCGGAACATTTCAGGTTTTCTCTACTATTTTGAAACATTTCTTCCTGAGAAACCTCATATTCAGCCAACTTTCTCTTCATGTCATCCTCTGATTTTTGCAGCTTCATCAGTTTATCTGAATGACTAGTTAAATATTTTTCTATTTTTCCAGCCTTTTGATGTTTGACTTGATGTATTCCTTCAATGTTTCATTTATTTTAATCACCCCTGAGTACATTTGATTTATTTTTCCTCTAAATTACTGGAAGCCATCTCTTGAACCAGAGCTGAAGATTGAACTGCTTTTTTGCTGATCAGCCTCAGAATCCCTCCCAGACAATGTTTTCTCTTCACCTTTTTATAGATTCATAGATTGTTACTAGGCTAATGACTTCTGGGTGGGGCTTTCTAAACCTAATAAAGTTTTCCTGAAAGAATAATGATGTCCTGTATTCAAACAGGACATTGAGTGCCAGGCATTTATATGCAACCTCCAACCATAAGGGACATGGGTCCAGGGCCCGGTGAAAATTTCCTATTCCCCTTCCACTGGTCTAGGTTGTGCTTAAACTGGGTAAAAAAAAAAGAAGAACTCAGCTTCACATGGATGGGAAGCCTGTTCCATAGGAGGGTCAGTCTCTTTTCTGGTTGACTTTCTTTCAGGTTTTCCAAATTTCTTCTTTGCTGGCATCCAGTCAGTTTATTTACTAGCCAGTAACTGAATTTTACCAAAAACAAAATTTTAATGGCACTCCTTTTTCTCAGTTTCTATTTTCACACTGGGAGAGCTAAAGTTATGCTGTTGATCAGTGTGCAGCCATCTTAGAAGTCCTCATCAGACCCATTATTGACTTTAATGCCCCCTTCGATATGTACTTGACTAGACACATGCAGCAACTGAAACATCTGCAAATGCTCCTTATAAAAAGAATACAGGGCATAAACTCAATTTCCTATGCGTATTGCCTTAAAGCCCTGTCTCTGTACTTGGTCTCCTACAGACTACTGAGAGATGATCTATGCCTGGCATACAAGACATCTGTGGATCCCATTCTGATGAACCTTTTGCACATCCACAAAACAAATAGCATCAGAACTGCTAGAGCTAAAGACCTAAATTTTGTTTGCAACGTAAATAGGACATGTTGGAGAGACAGATAATATATGTCAGAGAATTCTTTTTCTCTGAAACAGGCTCCCCAGCCATGTGAAACAAAGTCCCCTTCTAATCCTATTTAAGCAGAATTTGGACAAGTAGATAGGAAATTGAAAATTCAGCTCTGGTCTGGAGTCTAGAGACAGCCAGTAAATTATGTTGTAACCAACAATCACCTCTATACAAACATCTGTAACATATAACTTGTTGGACACATTTTGGGTTGCGCAGCTAGGATTATAACGGACCTGGGGGTCATTAGCCTTGCATACACCTATGAACCTATGATGCTCAAGGTGGTTGGTCTGTACAACTCTTCCTCCTATAGGCACCATCTAGATTCTGTGCTGCTGCCCACAACTCCATTCTTAAATGAGTTTGAGGTGAAAACACTCAGCATATTTTTGGGAAGAACCCTGAAGAGATACATGGAGAACATGCAAACTCCATACAGACATCAGTCAGAGGTCAGGATCGAATATTGCACCTCATGCATGGGAGGTGAAGACTTTAACCATTGTGACAAATGGTCTCTATTTTCAGTACTCCAGGTATGTACATATTCTGGCTTTTGCTGGAGCTGTTTTGTATAAGTGCAAGAGTGGATAACAGTACCCTACTTGCAGTAATCATCAAATTTGATCAACCATACTTCTAGAATATTAGCCTGGATGTCAGGAAAATGGATGCCAAACAGGAGAGAGACGAGCACTGATCCCTGTGATACCTCACTAGTTTCAATTTTACACTCACAGAGGGTAACTTTCATTATCTGTGATCTGTTGAATAGTCAGTTTTCAATCCAAAAGACAACATATGGGTTTACATTAAAATTGCTGACTTTTTAATAATACCAGCATAGGAGATAGTATCAAAAACCTAGGCCAGGTCAAGATAGACAGTGTGTCCCAAGTTAACAGTGTTCATGGTCCATGTAACCTTTTTAAATCAGTTTACTATGTTCAGGAGACAAGACCTGCTCTTCACAAAACCATATTAATTGGTGACTAGATCAGTTAAATTGACCTGCATGTCTACAGAAATTAGTTATTTAATTATATGTTCCATGGCTTTGTATATAATGCTGGCATAAATCTCAATCTATTAGTGCATGAAATCTGGACAATGCCTAAAATAATATGGGTGGGGGCAAAGGTCCAAAATAGGAACAGATTTTAAATATTGCTCTTATGAACTTATAAAGTTGCTAGAGTAACAGGATTTCTGTCAGCGTGTATTTTTCTGAAGACTGTGAAGACTGAAGCTCAAAGTTATGTCATTATTTAGTGACTTCAATCCTCAATGTGATTTGCCAGAAAATCACAAATTTTATAAGGAACAGACCAAAAATACTGGGCAAAAATCTGGACAGTTTTGAGGTATGAATGCTGGTGAGACTGATGTGACTAGAGTTCCATACCAGGATTTGTTGTGCGACCACCGTTGTGTTGAGGCATTATTGATGAGACAGTCTGTTATGTTGTAATACTTGAGTCAACATTAGGGACGTGTGTTGAAAATCAGGGATAGTTTTGAGATATCTAGACTGGACAATTGCACCTATCTTTCCTTTGCAAGTTAACGGTTTTGGTTTACAGAGTGTTTTCATAATTCACGAAACTTAGACTTTTGAGACGGTCTCTTTCCTTCACGTTCTTTAAATTAGTGGGAGGGTTTTTTCCTGTTATGGAACAGCGTTTTGGTTTGTAGTATGGTTAGTTTGTTTTTGTAGTTTACATGGCGGTGGGGATATGTAGTATTGGTGTGCGAGTTAGAATAGCAGAATTCTGATGATGATCATATTTATAATTTTACGGTCATGCTTGTTAATCGTTCTAGTAGTTTTACGCCATTCTGCACTTCCCAGTCCAGTTGCTGAACAACCTTGCTTCGTTTTTCGTAGTGGTTAGTGTATGTCCCCTGTTTGCCTACTTAAGGTTGTCAGATGTATCTGCAAGTGGCATTGTACCGGGAAGTACAGTAGATGAACCTGTAAAGGTGATTCCATTAGCTACATTGTTATGACCGAACGAGTTTTCAGTTTCAGTGAAAGTTATTCTTTTTCCGGAAATGATTGTTTAGTTAAGTCAACTGAGGACACGTTGTCTTTGTTTACTAACAAGGATGAAGAGGATTACATACATTATCAAGGGTATATGGACGGACATGGTGGTATGCAGCCTTTCTCTGGGTGCCTTCTGTATTGTTTTGCTCGTCATAGGTCTCTGGTTTTCAGGTGCAACTGACATGTGTCTACAGCCTGATCTCGTGATTGGAGTTGGACGTTTCCAGGGTGAGTGTAGACGAATCTCTTTCTATAGATTTGAAAGTTGTTTTGTGTGAAGCTTTACAAACTGAGGTTGTCTGCTAAAGTTGGAGGTGCAGTAAAGTGTATAAAGCGACGAATAATATGCGATAGAGTGGGTGGTACTGTGCAATATCGCATTGCCTTATATGTTTTCATATAATCTATTTTTTGTATGGTGTAATGTGCAGATGTTCTTCGTCTACCATTGCTGCAGTCCTGACATATGGGTATTCCGCTGTCCACCATCGGCCCGAATACCAAAGGGCTAGAATCTGGCGTCGGTCATGGCGCTCGAGGCTGACATCAGTATGTGCCAGTATAAATGCGCATGACCGACGCCATACCCTCAGTCTTTCTTGCCGCGTGGTCCTAAGCAGAAGCAGTGTTTGCAAGTGCCGTTCGGCTTTCTGGAATTGTCGGTTTTCGAGTTTCAGACCGGAGACCAAGCTGGGCTGAGTACCCCGTTGGGGACACTTTTGTCTTTTTCTTGCCTCAGTATTACCGGATGTCAGAAAAAGTTAATAACTGTATTTCTTGTGGGAAACAGATTCCTCATAGGGATTACCATTTACTCTGTATTCCTTGTTTAGGGCCTGAGCACGGCGTTGTTGGGTGTCGCTTTTGTGCTGCCTTTGATAAGCGCACTATTACACGTCGCTTGGACTGTGCTAGGCTAGTGTTTGGTAAACGGTGCAATTATAACATGCCGTCGGATTCTCCGCCCAGTTCGGCTAAAGAACGCAAAGAGTAATCCTTTGCGGTCCAAACAAGATGAGTCCATTGTGGACGCCGGTTCGGTAGAGCCACCGACTACTTCAACGGCTCCTTCTGACAGTTTAGCGGAGTCTCCAGGGGAGCCTTTGCTACTTCAGGAAGTGGCTTCTCCTGTTGTAGGCCAGGCTGAAGGGGCTTCTCATGTGTCTGTGGTTCCCTCCCCTCACAGAGTTTCTAGGCCTCCCCCTTCTCATAGTAAAAGCCTTTCTAAATCTAAATCTGCCCCTGCTGGTGTCTGTCCACAGGGTCCAGCTCCTAGAAAGCACATGTTAAAGGTGGCGCAGGATTTGGTTACTTTAATTAGGGGTTCTATGCCTCCCCCTTAGAAAAGGCCCAGGGTAGAGCCAGGGATAGAGGGTCTGGATCAGTCTTCCAATGACTCTGATTCTTCTGTGGAAGAGCCCCAGGATTTCCCTCCCTACTCTGATTCAGAGGCTGAGGATTCTCCTCCTCTCGTCCCCTCCTGAAGATTTTTCTTTTCTGAAACCTTGCATTCCATGAGGGAGCATTTTAAATGGGAAGGCCAGGATTATTCTGATTCTCGTAAAGGCTTAGAGAATTCTTGTTTTGCCTCAGCATAGGCCTTTGGCTATTCCCCTGTATTGGATGTTGTTCAGGATGTTTTTCTGAGGCTTCTCTTAACCCTGACTCTTTGCCTCCTGCCCTGCTAATCCAGATAGATACTGCAGGGTACCGGAAGCTCACTAGTATTTATACAAGGGTCCTAGGGCTGACCCAGACACCATTGCTCAAGGCCCCAAGGGTGTCAGGGCTGCTGTGGTTAAGAATCCAGTTCCTTTGGACAAGGATGCTAGAGCTCTGGATAGGTGGGGTAAGAAGTTGTATTCCTCTTCCACTTTGCTATGAGGGCTTTACATTGTCAAAATTATTTGCTGGGCCAATTGAAATGTAAAGTTGATGCTTTCTCTGAAGGTATTGCATGTAAAGAGCTTCAGGATTTAGTGCATGTTTCAGAACAAGTTGGTAAGCATTCTTTGCAATTTGGTTTTGATGCTTTACAGGCTTCTTCCAGGGTGGCTGCTACTAGTTCGGTTCTTCGCAGGCATGCCTGGTTAAAAGTTCAGACATTGTCAGAGCATGTTAAGGCTCGGATTATGGATGCTCCTTTGCAGTCTGATGTTCTTTTGGCCCTCCGGTTGAATCAGTTTTGAAAAAATGGAGGAAAAAGCTAAGTCTATGCAGACAATCAAGGATTGTTTACAGGTTCAGCCCCCTAAGTTCAGTAGGAATTGGCCTACTAAAGGGTGGTCTTTTCCCTCTTCAGATTATCAGTCTAGGGGCAGGTCTAGGCGAGGTAGGGGTAGAGCTTCCTCTCAGGGCCCTGCTACTCCTAGGACTTTGGGTTCTTTTACCCCTTCTGCTGGGGTGGGCAGGGGTCAGTCCTTTCGGAAACAAACTCAATGACCTGCGTCTTCAGCTGCCGGACTCTGCCATGCTGGCGGCTCCTCTAGGAGGAAAACTGGGACTTTTCGCAAAGTATTGGCATTTGGTTACCCAGGACAAATGGGTATTGGACATTGTAAATCGAGGCTACAAATTTTATTTCCACACTTTCCCTCCTTTCAAAGGTATGCCAGATGTGCCTCATCAGCAAAGACTGGAAGCACGGGCAAAAACTTTCTTCTCTGCTTCAGTGGAGGGCAATACAGGAAGTACCTTCTGCTGAAGGAGGCACAGGGTTTTATTCCCGTCTTTTCTTAGTGCCAAAGGAAGTAAATACTTGGAGGCCACTTCTGGATTTGTCCATTCTAAACACCTTTTTGGGAATTCCAAAGTTCAAGATGTTAACGTTGCAGCGGTTGCTGCCTATGCTGGGCAAGGCTCACAGAGGCCTATCTTCACATTCCTATCGGGCCCAGTTCCAGGAAGTTCCTGAGATTTCGGAATGGGAATTTGCATTGTCAATTCTCTGCATTGCCCTTTGGCTTGTCTACTGCGCCCAGGGTATTCACAAAAGTCCTGGCTCCAGTAATTGCTTTTTTCAGACTACAAGTAATTCAAATTTATCCTTATCTGGACGACTGTTTGTTTCTGGCTCAAGGCAAGCAAGAACTTCTTCAACATCTTCACTATGTAATGACAGTTTTAAGGTGCCTAGGGTATTCTGTGAGCGAAATAAAGTCCAGTCTAGTACCCTCACAAGAGATGTGTTTTCTGGGTGTGGGACTGAATACAGCAACCCAGATGGCATTTCTTACCCTGGACAAACAAAGACATCTTCATCAATGCTTCCATCAGCTTTCAGTAATGTCCAGGCTGACTGCAAAGACAGTCCTTCAAGCCTTAGGGTTCATGGCATCTTGTATTCTAGTGCTTCCCAATGCCAAACTGCATATGAGGAAGTTACAATGGTATCTCAAAAGCGTGTGGACTCAACACAGCCACGATTTGGACACTGTCATTCAGATTCTCCCTTGCATACAAAAAGAATTTCTGTGGTGGGCTCAGGAATGTCACCTAAACAAGGGACTCTCTGTGACCCAGCCAGAGGCATGTCAGATGTTAACGACAGACGCCTCGGAGTCGGCCTGGGGAGCTCATCTCGAAGGAAAATGGATTCAAGACCTTTGGCCCCCAGAGCTACTTCATTTACATATCAACATGAAAGAGATGCTGGCAGTTCAATTTGCTTTGGTAGCATTCAAGAGCCTACTTCAATCAGGACTGGTGTTGATTCGAACAGACAACACAACAGTCATGTGGTACATCAACAAGCAAGGGGGTACCCATTCTTATCCATTGTGCAGACAAGCAATGCTAGTATGGGAAACTGCTTTAAAACTGCACATCACTCTTCGAGCACAGTTTCTGCCAGGAGCACAAAATTCTTTAGCAGATGTTCTGAGCAGACAGATTGTGGATCCTCGCGAATGGAAGCTGGATCATCAGGTGTTTCTGCAGTTGACCATGGCTTGGGGAACTCCAGACATAGATCTGTTCGCTTCTCCTCTGAATTATCAACTGCCAAAGTTTTGCACAAGGCTATTTCATCCGAAAGCCTGGAAAATAGATGCACTATCCTTCAGCTGGAGAAACCTGCACGTGTATGCCTTTCCTCCTTTGCCTCTTCTTCCAAAGGTATTGTTGAAAGTCAGGAGGGAAATGCCTCGCATGATTCTGATAGCACCAGATTGGCCTTGACAACATTGGTACCCTCTCTTAAGGAGTTTAATTCTTGGGACACCTTGGCCATTACCACAGATTCCTCACTTATTGACTCAGGAGGACAATCATTTTCTCAATATCAGTGTGCAATCTCTTTACCTGACAGCCTGGAGAATTCAGTTTTGGGGAAGGAAGGCCTGCAGCTTCCACAACAAGTTTTGGATGTTCTTTTGGAAGCCAGGCGTCCTACTACTCGGAAAGTTTATGCTGATAAATGGGAGAGATTTTTTTCTTTGGAGTGCAGCTCACGGCTTTGATGTTAAATTGCCTAACTTGAGTTGTATTTTGCAATGTTTGACTGTTTTGTTAGACAAGGGATTGTCTTTCTCTTCTGTTAAAGTGCATGCTGCAGCTATTTCTGCTCACTATGAATGTGACCCTCCTTTGTTTTCTCATCCATTGGTTAAACAGTTTCTTAGAGGGGCAAAGAATATAAGACCCCCGAGAAGAGCTCCCACTCCAGCCTGGGATCTTACTTTTGTTTTGGAGAAGCTGACTCTGCCTCCATTTGCACCTGCAGCTACAGCTGAGTTGAAGTTGTTGTCTTGGAAGACTGCTTTTTTGTTGGCTGTTACTTCTACTCGAAGGGTCTCTGAATTACAGGCCCTCATGGCAGTAGAACCATTTCTGATTTTTCACAAGGACAGAGTTTCCTTACATTACTAATCCTACTTTTATGCCTAAAGTAATTTCAAATGTGGCACTGAACCAATCTATACATTTGCCTACTTTTTATGCTGACCCCTGAAATAAAAGGGGTGAAAGTTTTGCATTCTTTGGATGTGCATAGGCATTTAAGATATTATTTGAGCAGAACCAAAGAGTTCAGAAGATCTCAACAGTTGTTTGTTTCTTTTGCTTTGACTTTCACAAGGGAAAGCTGTTTCAAAACACACTATCTCCAAGTGGTTGGCCATTGTATTGCTTTTTGTTATTCTCATCATGGGAAAGATGTTCCTGCTGGGATCAGGCCTCACTCTACTAGGGCTACGGCCACCTCTACTGCTTTTTTGAGAGGGGTAGCTGCTACGGACATTTTGGAGGCAGCTACTTGGAGTTCTGTACATACATTTACTAAGCATTATCATTTACCTCTTTATTCTAGGTCTAGGGCTGGGTTTGCCACTGCTCTTCTACAGGGCATGTTAGCAGCTCCTAATTCTATTTAGTTGGCCATCCTCCCTGTTTTCCGTTGCTCTGGGATTCTACCCATATGTCAGGACTGCAGCAATGGTAGACGAAGAACATAGTACAGTTTTGTACCTACCATAAATGTAGATGTTCGAGGATATCCATTGCTGCAGTCCAAATTTCCCTCCCTCCTACCCCCTTATTTAGGTTTGGGTTTTGGGTGGTATTTTTTGCATTCTGATGTCTGAGGCAAGAAAGACTGAGGGTATGGCGTCAGTCATGCGCATTTATACTGGCACATACTGATGTCAGCCTCGAGCGCCATGACCGACGCCAGATTCTAGCCCTTTGGTATTCAGGCCGATGGTGGACAGCGGAATACCCATATGTCAGGACTGCAGCAATGGATATCCTTGAACATCTACATTTATGGTAGGTACAAAACTGTACTTTTCTGCTTTTTGTAATTTGATTTCTTTAATAAATACCCGTTGTACTGCAGGTGTTTAAGGACACTATATCCAGAAATAATCAGGGACACTAAATCCAGAAATAATCGGGGACACTAAAATATTAGTTTTGTTAACTTGAGACCTTGACAGAGCAAGAGAATATTAATTAATGTACAGTTTCTGGAGTAATAGTCATACCTTTAATTATTAAGAAAAATTCACCACATAGTCTCCAAAAGTCACCAATTTCAGGACGGATTAAGAAGGCCAGAGCTAAAATTTGAGTCAAATTCAGGGACATCTTTGAAAATTGGGGACCGTTGAGAGGTGTGCTGCTATTGTGTTTGGAAGACCTGGTGTTGTCCACTATCAAATACTTTGGGGAGTATTTTTAGGCTTGAAATTTGAGGATCGCTTAAGATATTTAGTCTAAAAATGTGGGTATCTCTGAAGTTATTTTGCCATTTTTTATATTCATGTGGAAGTGCTTTGCCTTGATGAAGGCCCCTGGATGCTTTTATTTAGTTTTATTATTTAACTTTGAGAGTCTAATCGCTGAATTTTGTTTTGCTGGAGCTAATACCTTTTGACCCTCACAATTCCTTATTTTGTGGTGGTGTACGTGACACCTATATGTAGGAAATGTGTTTAAATACCCAACATAATGAAGAGTATTGGGCAGTATCTGATTTGCCTATAACTGCAATAGGACTCAGTTTCTTAAGTCCAATATTTTCCAGTACCACACGTTTTGAAAAATACTGTTAATGTGAAAATGAGAAGTGGGAAAGGGCTTTAAACAGCCCTACATAAAATAGGTTTGTTATGCCTTGTATTCTTTTTGTAAGGATCCTTTGAGGTTGCTCTAGTTGTTGTATATGCCTGGTCAGATGTATGCCAAAGGGAGCATTGTACTCTAGGATTGGTTTGATAAGGGAGGAGTACAATGGGATAATGACTTCTTTAGACCTAGATGCTATGCCCTTACTTATAAGCTGCGCAACATAAACACTGTGGCCATGTGGTGGTGAAAGGTAAGGCTACTGTCTATGTGTGTACCCAGATCCTTGACCACTGGCTTGACTCTTAGAGATGTATTATCAATATGGTAATTAGCCAGGATGGTTGATTCCCGAAGGGTACAATTATGCATTTCTTAACACTGAGTTTGACACTGCTTTGACACCATTTATTAGTCAGAGATAGACCTGCTTGAAAAATGTTAGTGCCTGCAGGGGAATTTATGATAACCCCCAGCTTGCAAACTTAGTTAGCTGTAAACTTTCAGTGATTGCTTCCATTTCAGACAAAAAGGAGCAGGCTCCGTACTGAGCCCTAGGGGACTCCACTAGTGACTGGCCTGTTGGTGGAGGTGGCTTCACCTATTTTCACCTCCTGAGTCTATCAGTGAGCCAGCTGGCTATCCAGTGGGTGAAAGGGTTTATACATATACTAGTGACCTTGTCTATGATGCCTGAGTGGGGTATTATATCAAAAGCCTTGGCCAGGTTGAGATAAGCTTTGTGCACAGTCCTACCTTCATCCAATACTTTGGTGACCCTATCAAAAAAATCTACCAGATTTAATAGGCATGATATTCCTTTAACAAAGCCAAACTGTGATATTCAGCATTTGGAGATTATGTATGTCCTCATTTTATCATGTCTATGGTGATTCTTTCCATGGCCTTACATATGGGCTTGTAGTTACCTGGATGAGTTGTTGAACCCCCTTTGTGCGGGGGAATGATTGTAGCCATCTTCCTTTCCTTGGGCACAATTCCTGACTGAAGGCTGCAGTTGAAAGTGATTCAAGTGGGCCAGAGAGGTCATGTGTCATGCCATTTTTTAAACCTCCTAGGATGTTATTGGAGCCCCTCGATGCAGTATTTTTTTGCCCTGGAACGTGCATTAATGACCTGTTCTCTGGTAGTGTTTGGGGGGATTATGTTATGTGGTATTTCCTTTGGACTATCAGGGAGAGGGGGGGGGGGGTTATGAGCTGAACCTGTCAGCCAAAAGGTTGGCAATGGTCTCCGGTTCAGTGTGGGTGGTGCCATTTACGATAAGTTCTGCACATTATTGTGTATTTCCTGAGTTTATGGGCATAGCTGCAGAAAGCTTTGTGGTTGTCCTTTGCCTGAGAAGCTATTTTGGGGCCTCAGATTAAAGCTTAATTGGATATTGAGAAGGAAGGTTAAAACCCTCACAGCTGTTGCACAAAGTTCACAACTGCTTACCTCCCCTGCTTCATGATGCAGAAAAACCTGCAGCAGAAGTAGTTACTGAATGTGGCCAACCCATCCTGAAAGAACAAATGCATCTGTGTTGATTTGGTTTCTAGGGTGGATGCTAGTTGAGTGGCAGAAGTGGAAGGAACAGTTGGGAGTTTTGCAGCCTCCGATTGGGGGCAGCAGAACTCCCCCTGAGATCTTATCCGACTGCCACAGTCTGGAGCGAGACAGTTGGAGTTGCTTGTGTATGCACTGCGTAGTGTAATTAACCACCACCTATGATTAGTGGATAGTGTACATCATTCCAGAAGCTACAAAATTCCCTTTCTTGCCCTTCTCTAGCTGTTTTCCTATTCTGTTTCTGATATCCCTCACAGAAGAGGGCAGCATGATTAGAGGTTGTAAACCATCTTGCCAAAAGATCAAGCCAGGTTATCCCACCAGCCACTGACGGTCTGTTTTTTTTTTTTTTTACTTTAGACACAAGGGCCTCAGGCCCATCCTAGATCTATGTAGCCCAGACCAGTTCATTCCCAGTATGGTCATGGTGGAGTTGATTCTACATTTTCTGTCTAATCGAGATTTAATGTTCTCTTTGAATCTCTTTGATGCCTACCAACACATTAAAATCACTAAGGAGATAAGGAAGTTTCTTTATGCAGGAACCAGCCATCATCACTTCAAGGCCATGCTCTTCAGATTTTGCACAGTGTGTTAATAAAATACCTTGTAGTAGTAGCAATGTATCAGAGGCTGCAGAAAGTGAAGGCATTTCCCTGTTTGGATGACTGGATTTTCACTGACCTAACTGTAGTGATTGTAGTCTGTCAGGGATTCCTTGCTCACGGCCTTCCAGTCTTTGGGATTTGCTGTAAACTATGCATTAACATCCACAAGAGAATTACTTTGATACTTTTATTGGTTTTTAATGTTCTTTAGTCTTCTACATTTCAGTGGCCTTGTGACTCAGGGCAGTTGGTCTCATGATGACTACAGTTGTACTAATTACCATGCAAGATATTATGTAAGTCTTTCAGTGGACCTTGGTGGGTTAAGCAAAATTAGGCCTAATATCTTTTGTCAGTTTTAATCGGGGTATCAAAGACATGTAGACCTTGTCTCATTTGGCAACTGTCCAAATCCAACATTTCACTTGGCAGTCCTTTCCTACCCCAATCCTTTAGTGAAAGTCAAGTTGGACACTTCTGCCCTAGGTTGGAGGAGGCATTTTTCAGGGTCAGAAGGTCCAAAGTGCTTGGTTGCAGACAAAGGTCAATGGGCATTAATATCCTTGAGGTGAGAACAGTTCTTATATTGCAGACCTTCCTGGATTCTCTTCCATACTCTGAGTAATGGCCATGCACTGAGACAATAGGGTAGTAGTGTAGTGTAGCAACAATCAGGGTGAAACCTATTCCTATCCACTGTTGAGAAGCAATGTGGCTTTGAGAATGGGCAACTGTATTCCAGTCACTTTGATAGCTGCCCAAATACCCAGAGAAACTGTCTCTGTAGTAGACCGGCCCTACAGGTGTTGATGTCTCATGATTGGTCCTCCAGCTGGTCAGTGGTCAGATTTCTGTTCAGTTAGTGGAGGATATCTTGCTGCAGTTATTTTACTAATCCAAGCAATGCAAAGTGTGGTGATGACTTTCCCTGATTCTCTCTTAGTTAGAAGGTTAGGGATGCTTTAGTCCAAGAATGGCCTGCAGGTATCCTGTACGCCTTTTCTCCTCTTCTGTGATTCTAAAGTATTTGTAGAAAGTTCAGGTGAAGAAAGTCCAAATCATTTTCATTACCCCATTTTGGCTTTGGTCAGTGTGGTTCCCTCTACTAGTTTAGCCACACTTATTGATGAAGCTACTCAGACTGAAATCCTCCAAGAATCTTCTCTTCCATCTGTCCAGTAAGCCTTACCTAGATATCCAGGCCCCTTCGTCTTGACATTTGGTGTCCCCACTTCTGCTGACAGCTGGTGATTCTAGTTATTCTAACAGGGTGGTCTGTATCCTAGTTTCTGACCAGAAGCCCATTACCAGAAAGTGTATAAAGACAAATGGACATATTTTTTAATTTGGGTATTTGACAAAGGTGTGGATCCAGAATTATTGGACTCTCTCTAGCCCATAATCAAGATTGGCTTAAGTTCCTTTTTTACTAAGGTTCACTTGGTTGCAATACTGAAGTTCTTTCTGGGTGACCAAAACTTTTCTTGAAACCATTACGTCTGGTAGTTGTATTTCCAAGCTTTAGGCATCGTCTGCCAATCTCTTCTACCTCCTCTTTCATAAGGATAAAGTAGTGCTGTCCAGTAGTCCTTTCTACCAAGGTTGGCTACTGAGTCTAACATAAACCAAGCAATTAGTTTTCTGATCTTTCCGAATCACTCTAGCCATACAGCACACCTTTCGTATTTCCTTTATGTGAACCAACAGTTAAATTTCTTTTTTCTTTTTCTTTCTTTCTTTCTTTCTTACTGTTTAACTGGGTAAGTAGTCTGGTTTGACTCTTTCAACCATGACCTTTGTCTGAAGAGCAGGAAGTACATTATGATCTTACTATTCAACAATAACAAAGCAGACGGAGTAATTGGTAATATTCGGTACAGAGTGATAATGTTCAGTGCAGACAAAATGACCTGGAGAAAAATCTTAACCGAGTGGATGAGCAATATAGAAGAAAATGCAAGCCTAATGTAGAGCAATCATTCATGCAGATGCATATGTATAGCCATTTGTAGTACAGCATTATGATATTGAAAATAGCATCTTAAAATAGAGCTTAATATATAGGATGTGGGACGGTAAGATGTGCAACTATTGTTACAGTAGCAGTTGCAAATAGATTCTGCGTAGAGATACTCTTTGAATGCATTTTCAAAGCTTTTAATGGTTTCCTGTTTTTAGACAGGTGGTTCCAGATAGCTGGTCCCCATCTACAGAAGACATTTTACTTATAGCAGTTTTGCATGGAGAATGTACATGGGTGAAAGTGTAAAAGTGTTGTCCTTTGTACTTCTGAGTTCACATGAGTTGCCTTCAAAAAGTTGTTTCAGAGGAAGGTAGTGAATGTTTTTAGAATCTTGTAAGTTAGAGTACCATTTAGAAGCTTTAAACAAGACTGGTGGATCTGTAAGAGAATGAATCTATAGCTTTTATTCTCCTCTGTCTGTTTGTGGGCTTTATGCATAATGAGAAATAGAGACCATATTCCAGTTTACGTTTTAAAATATTTTTGCAGTGGCTAAGAGTTTTAGTTGAGGGTAGGATTTTACCATGCATATATATATTTTAACTAATAAAGGAGAGAGGTGGGTCAAGTGTAAGACTAGGGTACCTCTGTTCTGTGGTGTTGGGTGTCATGTTCCTCTTAAGGTCTGCTGTGAGAATAAGAGGGATAATTAATAATTACTTTAGTTTTCCTTAAGGTTAATTAATAGTTTATTAGTGGTGGACCAGAAGCATAATTGAGTGATGTTGTCCTGTAATTTGGTTTGCAGGTCACAGTGGCTTGTACTGGATTGAAGGAGAAGCGTATCATCTGCATATAGTTTAGTTTAAGATTTGGGAGTTCTTTAGGGAGATCTTTGACAAAGGGGGATACGAGTGGAGGGTCTAGTGCAGAGTCTTGTGATACACATGTGAGTGTGCCAGTAGTGGAAGGTGAGTCAGTGCTATAAACTTGGAAGGTTCTGTCTTTCAGCTAGTTGCAAAAACAACAAACTGTGTCATCATCAAAGCTAAGTCTTTAAAGTTTATTGAAAATTAGGCTGTGGTTGATTGGTTTAAAGGCCCCAGTTATATCTACAGAGAGTGTTGCTGTAATGAGGCCTTGCAAACTAACTAAAAAGTTTAGGAAAGATCACCAGTTATTTGTAACTGAAAACAAACCCCAATTTGAGTATTAAGGTACCTGAAGCTTCACTGTCTAGATCAGTGGTGCACAACGTCCAGCCTGAGGGCCAAATCTGGCCTGCCATGCAATGCCATCTGGCTGCCAGAGACAGAGAGTAACCAAAAAATGTAAAAAAAAAAAAAGTGAAAAAAATGCAATGCCATACTCCAGTCATGCAAACTTTCCAGCACGTGCTTACTTACCTAATTGACTGCAGTTGCAGACACCTCTAATTTTAGCCACAGAAGTAACTATTCTTTCTTGTTTATAACTTGTAGTCTGTAAACAGAAGTAACTTTCTGCAAGAGTTTGTAATAAGTCATGGTTGCAAGCCATAATAAAGTTAAATGCAAGGTTGATTTAGAAAACAGGCAAGTTCATGACTGCTGTCTTAAGTAAAAACGCCAGTTACGTGTACCTATTAACTCGTAACGCCTTGCTATGTTTTGAGGTGGCCCGCAGATGCATTAAGAATGTGTAGTGGCCTTCCCCACAAAAAGTTTGTGCACCACTGGTCTACATCATGTTCAGACTGCATTTTTTTATCTGCTTATCTTAATCTGGCTAAGTGTTTTGACATTATCACCCCTAATAATATTGCTAAAAAAATTAGATAAATGCAATGTAAGCCCTGTGTTATCAACTGGACTGCAAATGTGTCTGCCTAACAGATATCAGGTTGTGAAGGTTGTTTGTACTTTATCTAAAATAATGATACCACAGGGATCAGTGCTGGTCCCTCTCATCTGTAAAATAAATTCCAAATATCTGGCCTAATATCCCAGACATGGTTGACCAAGTTTACTGATGACTCTAAACTGGGCACTGTTATCCATTCATCCATCAATACTAAACAGTTCCAGCAAAGGTTGGAATATGCACTTACCTGGTGTACTAAAATTGGTCTGAAGTTAAATGCAAAAAAGTGCAGAATAGTAGCATTTAGTAAAAAAAAGCCTTTTTCACCTTGTATGTTTTAAGCAGTAGTCCCTTCAGACAGACAGTGTTATAATAGACCTGGGTACTTGTGTGGACAATTTTCACTCTCATTTAATCATCCTGTTTCTGCTGTTGTCAGGAAGTCCTTCTGTTTGGCCAAGTTAATTGCCAAAGGAATGTCTTTAAGATCCAAAGGTGTCCGCCTGTTACTATACTCTTTCCTTATCAGACCCATCATTGAGTACAATGCCCTTTTGGTATGTATAAATCATAGCAAATGTCTGAACTCAAAAGGCCCCAAAGGTACCTTTTCCAGTAAAATCAAGGGCCTTAAGTCATTCAACTATTCTGCTAAACTAGTTCACTTCTTATTGCACCCAGTTACCTATAGGCAGCTCCAAGGTGAGCTACATCTTACGTTGGGAGCCATTAAAGGCCCAAACTTGTTTGACCTTCTCTTTCTTTACAGTACTAGTAGCTGTACAAAATATTCGCATTAGTGATATAAATCTACAGCAATAAATAAGACTTGCAGCAGAGGTAGGCCCCTAACTCAACATATTCCCAACCTATGGAATGAGTTTACACTACAGGTCAAACAAAGTATCACTTTGCCTATTTTAAGGCTATGATTGGATAGGTAGGCACACATTTACACCACGATTGTCATGCACAGCCTGTCCAATTTGGAAGGTATGCACTACTGAGTTTTGTGATTCCCTCTTCAAGTGTGTCTGGTAGAAGGTGTATATAGCTAGGTGTCTTGTGGTCCTTGTGACTGCTTGCTTAGTACTGTTATTGTGTACCATAAACAAGGCAAGTGTATATACCTGGTGAGCTGAAAGCTTACTCTGTCAGAGTAGCAGCCACCTGTTTTGCATTTTATTCACAATGTGAGTGTTGCAGTTGATATTTGGGCTTGTCTGGGCACACTTGCAAAGCATTACAAGCTGGACTTTTGTCTCCAGGCCTCGAGTGGCATTTGGGGTTACAGTATTCTGTGGTATTCTTTCTTGGACCACCAAGGCTGGTTGTTAGGACTCTGTCCTGTCAGTAGAGGATGATAAACCAGACCATTTTAGCTATAAAGGTTATGAGTGTCCCATAACAATAGAGATGTGTGATTGTGGTTCATTCTACTGTACATCCCTGCCCACCTTCCTCCAACCTGGAAAAGTGGGAGTGTGAATATATGTTTGGGCAGTGTGTTTGGCCAGTTGCATAGGCTGTGAGCAGGCTCAGACTCTGATCTAGAGTGGAAGAAGTGCACTAGTGACTATGGGAATAGGAAAGGAGCTGAGATGTTAGTATCTGTGCCAAGATGACTGAAAGCTGGTCTCAAGAGTTCTTCCTGTACAAGAGGATGAACCAAACAATTCAGATATAGTGTTATGATATTTAGGTGTAGATTCAAATGAGTTTGGACCTCTCCTTATTTTTTCTGTGGCAAGAGACCCCCCCCCCCTTTTATGCCTCATTTCCCACTCCCCTCCCCTCATTGGTATTGATAATTTTAAGGACAGCACTCTCCAACAGGGTCCAGCGTTGGTGTCAAGTTGCAGACTAAAGATCAACAGCTGTCAACATTAAAAGACCATAAAATTCTCATTCATTACCATCTTCATTCTTTAAAATCAGCATAGTCACTGCCTTTGCCATTTCCAGTCACTCAGATTCTTCAACATCAAGGGTTGATTTCAATGGCCTGATGTCTGCTTTAGTGTTCCATACTTTAGCATAATTTAAGATTCAACCGTGGTGCATCTCTCAATGTCAGTATTCAAAGAACCTCAGGTCACTGCTAAACCTACAGCCTGTGCACTGATGAGGATAGTGTTGACATTGATGTTCTTCAGGCTAGGATATCGAAGATCTCCTTTGTGCTTATGTTTGCACCCACAAATGCAGATGTATGTGTATTTCTGGTCACTGTGTCACTTTTGACCCAAGACTTGTCTTCAGCTATACTTCTGGCCTTGATTTTCCACATTGGTACAGAGATTCCAGTGGCATATTGTACATAAGTTTGATTCTCTTTCATTTTCCTCTACTTCCTTGGTGTTTCCTTACCTAGAACTGGAGTTGTGCATAAGTGCTGGAGGAGGCATATTAATTCCTTATTGGAATCTCCAGGCGTGTACACCATTGACAGGCATGAGACTGATTTCTCTGTTTCTCCCACATATGACCCCAAGTTTGAGAAGATATTACAACTTGCAACATCTTGCAGGAAGCCTTTTGGACACCCCACCCTCATCCTCTGGAATATAATCACTAACCATTATTACCTTCCTTAATTTGTTCCCCATATCCTCTCTTTTATAAAACATATTTGTTGCCTTTTCTATTTCAATATTTCTGACCTTAATATCATTACATATTCTTTTTACCCTGATAAACTCCCCATATGGAATTGACTTGATAGTAGTATGGGGAGGGGGGCAACTAGTGCCAAATAATATATGGTCTTTGTTTTCAAATTTCCTATAGACTTTCATTCTAATCTCTCCCTTATCACCACCTTCCAAGGTAATATCCAGAAAATTAACCACAGTTCCTTTCTGTAAACCATCAAAACTTGTATCAAACCTGTTCTTCTCTAGGCTCGTTATAAATTCCTTCACCTTTTCAAAGGTCCCTGTACATATAAAAGAGATCTAGAAATATGTAGTGCTTAAGCACATTTTGTTCTATAAAAGATGATGTATAAATTTTCAAAGTAGCCCATAAAGAGATTTGCGTACATGGGCGCAAATGCTGCCCCCATCGCTGTTCTCTGCATCTGTTTATATAATATACCATCAAATTCAAAAATTTTATTTTCTAAACAAAAGCGGGTTAATTCCTTAATATATTCGGTTCTAGGGCTACTACCCAGAAAAAAATTCTAAGGCTTCCATCCCAAAAGTATGTTTAATATTCGTATAAAGACTAACCACATCTATTACAACAAAGTACATATTTTTTTTTTGTGTGGTATAAAAAATGCAGATTTCATGTCCAAGACATCAGTCAACATACTTTCCTTGAAGGAAATTTACCAGTCTCCTCCATTCACGTTTGGATCCCCCATGATTATTTCCCACTTCCTTCTACCCCACACCTTTTATTTATCTTTCAAGTCTCTCATCCCCTTTTCTTATGGTGTCTGGTGGATGATGCTGTCTTTCTCTCTGTCCACCAAGCTGCCCATCTTCTCTCTAGTTTAGTTTAACTACCAAAAATCTTCACCTAGCATCTAACCCTTATTGTACTCATTAGCCATTCTTAGTTTGCTGTTCCTTTTTCATTCTGAATTCCCTGTTAATGCCCTTCTTTATGAAGCAAGTTGTTCCACCTCCTTCTCTGTCATTCTTGAACAACTGATAATGGGCATGTTCATGGTCCATCCCTTTGTCATTAATGGCCCATGTTTCTGTGATACCAGCAATTTCTACCCCGTCCTCCTGCATCACTGCTTGCAAATTACTCTTCTTTTTTTCTGTTTTACCAGCAATCAAATTTTTCCAAACATCTTTATTACATTTTCACATGACAAAGGCAAATCTTGTATTTATACAAATGAAAAACAAAATTATACCACTTTAGTTGTAAACAGTTTACATCACAAACACCATTGAAACAACTGTAGTTGCAAACATTATACATCACTTATAAACCATCCAGTCATTGTCAGTTGAGCATTATATGACTCATTCAAATCTTGCCTCTTAAACCTCATTCCTGCTCTGTATATATTGTTCACACAATTCCCATTTTTTCCTATGTAGTTTGCTCCTTCCTTTTTCTAAAGATCCCAATTCCAGGTGTTTTATCTATGTTATTATATTCACCACTACTAGTAAAGTTGGAGTAGGCAAAAAAAAAAAAATCCACTCATCTCTGACAGAGTGGTCTGCAGGGAACCCCTAAAGTCTGCCCGCTCATTACACTCCCAAAAAATATGTTCCCAGGTACCTCTTTCTTGCCAGTCACACCTCTAGCATTTGCTATCCACCTGAGGAAAAATTCTTTGGAGTCTGCTTTGGGTATAAAAATACTTGTGTAAACACTTCCAAGCAAAGATCCTAAATCTTCTAGACTTTGTTGCATATTTGGGAGATATACATATATCCCCCATTGTCTTTGTGAATTGCTTATCCAACCTCTCTTCACAGTCTTTTCTAAGCTCCTCTGATTCTTACAATTGTCATGCAATATTTTATATGTTTTACTAATTATTCATCTTCGGCAGCTTCTGTTCTAGATTCTATTAAAAACCCTACCAGAGCTGGTCTTTCATTTAGGAGCTCCCTGTTTTTCTTTTTGCCTGTACTCTGCCTTTCCTATCAAGGATTGATATCCATCTGTAAACTGCAGTCCAAATAAATGTTTGGCCTCTTCCCATTCTGTTACCTTTCCCTTTCTAGTTATTTGCTCCCAATACCTTGGTTCTTTTGCCAGTTTCTTCCAATAAATTCCAGCCCCCTCTTGCCTATGATCTGTATCCCTGATCAGTCATCCCTATCAGCAAAATCTCTCTTCTGTATTCTCTTGCTGGTGTGGTTCTTGGAATACTCCCTGCTATTTTATGAATATAATACTCTGTATGATTTTGGCTGTCCTCCCTGAGAGTCTGCATCCAAAATCCCGATCACTCCTTATTTCTTGAGTTCCTCCCCATGTCAGCATCATTCCTTTCCACTTTGAATTCTAGTTTTCTGCTTGTGCTATGTGTAAAAGCCTTAACAATGTTGCTCTAAAATACCCCCTCAAATTATGTAATCCTAGTCAGCCTTGTTCTATTGGTAGAATCAACTTATCCCACTTGACAGTTGCTGTTTTCCCTTCTCAGATAAAATTCCTTAAACTCTCTCCTCTTTTTTTTTTTATTTTTTTTTTTTTTTTTATTGCTATCCACAAATTTTCCAGTTGATAAAGTATGGCTGACCTGTGTATAAGATAAAGGTACTAAAACACAATAAAAAATAAATATACAAACCTTCTATAAATTTTTAAATATGATGTATATTCATTCAGTTGTAGAATAAACAGTTTCCCAGCGAGCCATAACCATGTTGGCATAGCTATTGGCACAATAGACAGTCAAGGGAATGGGATGTGTATAGGATGTAATAAACGGGAAGTGGAAATGTAGTGCAGGTTAAAATTAAATTGTCAAGGAGTTGTTATGATCACCTGCCATACGGAAGTTGTGTCCATTGAGGTTCTATTCCTTCCCATCTACTGGGGGAGGATGTAGAGAAAGAGATGAGTGGTGGCATGAGTATGGGAAAAAAGGTAAGAACTTTGAGACATAAACATTCCAGATAGAAAAGAGGAACCATGACCGTAAACAGTTGGCAGCAGTGCTTAGTCCTTGGTCCAGTCTGTTTTAGCTGCCAAGTCAGTGAATCACAGCAGGCCAACCAGGTGGTTGTCATGAGATGTGTAAGTGGCTAACCTTTTATGTTAAGTTTTTTCTTGAAAGCTTGGCAGGTGTAGTGTTAGCTGTATGAGCTCTAATAAGTATGGGTTGCAAGCTGGTTATAAAATGCTTCTCTTTCTTGCCATTTGTCAGGCTATTTGGCTTAGTTCCATAATGACATTACTATGTTTTAAACTTAGTACTGCAGTAAGAATGTTAACCTAACCAAATAAAAGTGCCAAAATGACTTGGTTTTGCTGTCCAAAAAGTGCATTTTATTTTCATAGTTATTGCCCCAGAATGGGATGAATGGTATTTTACAAGTGTGATTCCCACAGTTCAAAATATTCATTTATTTGGAGCACCCAATAATATGAAACAGAAATTGTGCCTGATCATGATATTTTAACCAAATTCTTCTTGTTTCACTATAGGACCCTGATGCATTTTTATTGAAGTGTTTGCAAAATTGTACTATCTCTGTATTTTTATTTATTTTTTTTATTCCAACAGTGTATCGCTTGGTGACATATTGTGTATACCATAAGAATGCCTCCTCATTGCTTATCAGTATCGTTCTGTTGCTTCTCATGGGTCGATGGTTGGAGAGGAGGCTGGGCACCTTCCCATTTTTGCTTTTGTCCGTGGTCTGTGCTGTTGGCACTGCACTGCTCTACATCCTGTTCACAAAGCTGTTGGGTCTGACCTCTTACACTGTCTGTGGTTACAGTGCTGTCAACTCTGCTCTTCTAACTGTAATGTGCTATAAGAGCCGAGGTAAAAGGCTTCCTGTTGTTGGACGTGTTCCCATGGTAACGGTGCCATTCTTACTCTTAGTGCTTGCTTATCACTTTATCCCAGGATCAGAGTTGCTAGCTCACATATCTGGTGTTCCAGTAGGTTTGGCCTGTATCCTTTAGAACAAAGAAGCTTACAGAGTGTGTTAATCTTTTCTTCTTTTTTTATGTACACGTTTTAATGTTTTTCTTGGCAGAACATGTTGTACAGATCATATACGTGCTTTATTATAATACTTGGTTCAAAAATTTTGGTGATTGTTTTTAGCCTGTTTGGAATTTTTACACAGTGGATAAATAAAACAAATTGTTAGATGATCAAATAATAACAGGTAAATTTTGAGGTAAGAGTGGAGAGTAAAAATATTTCCACCCTATATGTGACAGGAAGAAAGTTGATGTCAGACTGGCACAAACACTGCACATTTTATAGCACTGTAATGTAGTCCATCTGTTGTGCAAGTTTTGAGTTTCCAGTTTGAAAGTTGGGGGTTATGGTGGCCCATAGTACAGTAAAGTTTATCTTGGCTTTTACCTGTGCTCATCATTTCCATTTTCTGTACTCTAAGAAGCTGTTTTCTTTTCTGAAGAGTTTTTTCTGTACAATTGCCCATATTGTTGGATGCTATTGTTAAGTTAACCATCAGGAACTCTGTTAAAATATAGCCCCACTGAGATGGGATCTCACAAGTTGTCATCAGCCAGCAAGATGGTAGGATGTTCTTCAGTTATGGTTTACAAATCCCGCTCTTACTTTACGTGGGGGGAAATAGGAAAGAGGATATTTCAATATTGTTTCTAATTTTTTTGTTAATTTGTTCTTTAGGATTATGTCTTCCAGCATGATTTACTAACTGACTCTTCTGTTATTGTCTGGAAGAGATGTTTGTCTAGCAGAGAGTATGAAACCCGGCTTAGGAAGAGACTGATCTTTATTTTGTGTGTCACTGAGGTAACTGGGCTGGTCAGATGACCCCTCATACATGACTCAAGTTGGAAGGTGTGAATGTCTTGTGTGCTTCTGATTTAACATTTGAAAATAAATTATGTAAAATGTTTTGTTGGCAGTTTAAATATTTGTTTTATCCTTGGAATAGAATTAGTATTTTTCACTTTTTACTGCATGACAATGCATTAACAGAAGCATTTGTGTTTGAGACCATGACCTCATCAGGCCCATAATTGAGTACAATGCCCCATTTGGGATGTACCTTACCCGACACCTGCAGCAATTGGAAAGACCCCAAAAGTACCTCACCAAGAGGATCAAGGGACTCAAACATATGCCATATGCTGCCCAGCTAAAGAAACTCCAGCTCCTCTCAGTAGCATACCGCCTACTCAGAGGCGATCTATGCCTGACGTACAAGGCCATGTCCAACCCAGAATTAATGGACATGCTCCACCTCAGAAAATCCAAATCCAACAGAGCTATGCGAGCGAGAGATTTGAACCTCAGCACAGAAATAAATAGGACATGCTGGAGGGACAGATTCATAACCCAGAGGCGCCCTTCACTCTGGAATAAAATCCCAGTCCATATTAGGCAGAGCCCCTCACTGACTCTCTTCAAGAGAAATCTTGACAAGTGGATGGGAGATCGTAGGTTTACCCCGGGGGTTACTTCTGTGTCACTGCTAGACAGAGGTACAGTAAACCAAACCTTAAAATGGGCACATTAAACTCATTCCAAAGGGTGGCGAAAGCCAAACACACTCTGGCTAGGCTTATAAATGCCCTAGGGTAGGTAGCCTAGTATGAACCTATGTACGAGTTAACTTAAAAAAAAAAAAAAAAAAAAACGTTGGTGCCTGATTAGTACAATTAATAATTTTATGACCGATAACCTTTGATTTTTTTTTATGGGCAGAATTTAACAGCATTTCATTCTGGCATAGTGAAGCTAAGAGTTTGTGACATGCCGTGGTTTGATTGAAATGCTGGAATGTTTTTGCAGTTTTTGTCCCACACCTTCTGAACATTAATGTCCTCCCAATTTAACTTGCTTATTTATTCCCTTTACCCAGGAATTTCACCTGGCATCGGGTGAAAGCTATTGAGGGGCTTTCTTGCTACCTGGCCAGTTGTCCGAGCTGTTCTTGTAGTGGACAAGAGCCCTGTGCACATTTGTTTCTTCCCAGGAATCCATATCTGCCCTCCATTCCCTGTAAAGAGTCAGGTGGTAGGGAGTGGACTCCCTTCTCTCCCTGGGAACCACACAGTGTGGTCTTGGTAGGCTCAGATTCCACTTGTGTACTAGTGTTCCAGCAAAGTGTAATGTGGCGAACCAGAACCTCCCCCCCCCCCCCCCCTGGATGGATGAACTGGCAGTAGATGTTCACCCTCATTAGTCCTGTCTTGCAGACAGTCAAAGTGATAAGCGAACTCTGATCACCTGTACCATAGTCAGTCCTTTATCCCTGTATACTGTGGAGCTGCCATTAGGGTGCTTTATGTACTCACCAGCCTTACCAGCAAAGAAGGATATGTTATGATCTAGCCCCACCTGCTTGGTGGTGGTCAGAAGAGACGTATCATTGCACAGAGGACCACAATGCCTTTCCTATGTGGCTGCATGCTCCTGCATATCCAGTATGAAAGATGTCGCTCATCAGTCACTTAGTAAGCTTAATGCCTTTCCCGAGTCTGCTTATTTGCATCCCAGCCCATCTTTAAAGGGGACCTATGCAGTACATGGCTGGTCCACCTCACTATCCCCCCAGATGGCATACACATCCTCCCTTACCATCAGATGCCTGAGCTTCTAATCATATCATTATGACTTTGGATGTAGTCCTCTACCTATTTTTCCCTGTATGCCACTGGTACTGGCTGAATGTTGGCAAGAATCCATATCCTATTTGGAAATTGTGAAAAAGGCAGCATATGATGCCTTGTACTGCACAGGCATGCCAGTTTAAGCTGAGCAAGATATTAACAACTCTTATCTGTACAATTCCTATCATAGTAATAATCAGGGAGATGAGGAATCTTTTGTAATCGTTTGAGAGGTCCATGGAGCACAGTTGGAATAAACCTGTTACAGTTGCAGACACAAGTATGTGTTGCCTGCTATTCGAAGTTTCTAGGATTTAGGAACTTAGTGGACTCCAAGTGTTGGTGGTGCTAAAGCACTCAAAACAGTTTTTTTGAGACATTGAATACTCCAATATAGTTATCTCTGATCCATACAATACAAGCCTGGAATGTGAGTTTTTTTTTTTTTTCAAAGGGCTGGTTATTCATACTCTGACTTTTAGTTTTAAATGGATATGAACCTAGATTTGTTGGACTACAGAACTCTTCCTTTCTAAAATGTGTTTGCTACCAGCTCAACAGTTAATGGATTGGATGATATATTAAAGAGCAGACTATCTGCTTAATTAGTTTAGTTTAGCTTGGAAATATGATTTCAGTAAGACCAAAAAAAAAAGCTTTAAAGAAGCTATTCTGTGACAAAAGGTCAAGAAACCCTAGATTGGAGCTATTTTTTTGGCTCCCTCACAGGTGAGCTGACCATTAGTTGCCCCCACTGCCTCTTCTCAATCGCCAGGTTTGCAGAGTCCTCCCACCTCCCTTGGATAATCGGGACCACCAAGGAGAAAGAGGCTTCCTGGGCAGTATTATGTCAAGAAGTGTTTTATCTGTTTTTCTGTTGTGTGCATGCCGAGTAACACCTTGAGGGTGGGGCATGCAAGACACCAGAGCTGAACCATCCCTCATTTCTGCAAGGAGATAACATCAGCAGGATACACATTCTTCTGGTAGTACCTGCTGTTTCATTGTCGCCACCAGTTGTATAAAATCTTACCATAACGGTAGATGTCCTTGCCTTCACTGCTGCAGTTTTCTTAACATATGGGGATTTCCTGCTGTGGAACCCCGACATCCAGCCAGTGTACCAAAGACTCCTGTTGCTTTAAAAGTATGCCGAACTTTACTCAAATGCTCCTTCTGTAGTGTAGGGCATAAAGGTGACGTTTGGGCCTACCATAGTCAGAACTGATTGCCCCTGTAGGAACACCAGTCCAAGAGGTAGTGTGTACATCAGGAAGGCAAAGTACTAGGGGGAAGGAGGGAGGGAGCGAACACTGCACAAGTGAATTTAAGGACATCAACTGTACTATGTCCTTAAATTCACTGCTGCAGTATTCTTAACATATGGGAGCGTGCCAAAGCTCGAGGAAACTAGGGAGGAGGAAGGAGCAAAACAGTCCCCTAAAAAGCCATGAAGAATGGCACTAGCAAAACCATCCCTAGCTGTAGAGAGATGCCAAAGGTAGTTGCATCAAGAATAGAATTAGTATCAAGAGTCCTTGAAAAAAGCACCAGAAGAAGCCACAGCTCTAGTAGAATGAGCCTTGACTGAAGAAGGAAGGCTATTGCCATGAGAAGTATAACAAAAAGAAATGGCCTTAGAAATCCAAGAAGAAATAGTTTTCTTGGATACAGCAAGTCTCCAGGATCTAGGCTGAAAAGAAACCAATAACTGATCTGATTTTCTTATAGCCTTAGTCTTATCCAAATAAACCTCGAGTTGCCTGTGCATGTCCAAAATATGCAGCGCCGTCTGTCAATTTGCGGAGAGGAGAAAAAAGTAGGCAGATTAATGGACTAAGTGATAGCTCATTAACCACCTTGGGCATAAAAGAAGGGTTAGTGCCCAAGGACACTATGTCCTCATGAAAGATCAAAAAAGGAGGATGAGCCATAAGGGCCTGTAACTCGGGCACCCATCTGGCAGAAGAACTAACAAAAGAACAGTCTTCCAGGAACAATGTTGCAAGGTAGCTGAAGCAGCAGGCTCAAAAGGATCCTGGGTCAGCTTCTGCAAAACAAAATTAAGGTCCCATGGAAGAAGAATGGGCTTCCTGGGAGGCCTAATATTAAGGGTGTTTGAGTAATTGTTTCACCTCAAATCTAAAAGCTAGATGAGGAGAAAAAGGCAGCCAAGCAGAGAGAGCTGGTAAGTGGACCTTTAATAGATGAATAGGCCAAACCAGTGTTGAGCAACTCGCAAGTAAGAGACAACCAAAGTAAACCTCTACAGTAATGTAGGTCCTGGTTACGAGAGAGACATCAAATAGAAAGCCTCTTCCATTTGGATAAGTAGGATTTCCTACTAGTAGGCTTCCTGGTCTCCTACAGGACTTGCAGCACATCTTTAGAAAAAGGGTCTCTGAGGAATCAAAATCCTGTCACCCACAGTGTCAGTTGAAAAGTGGAGAGGTGGGATGGATGAGATTCCTTGTCTTGTGAGAGTATATACACCCTGTGAGGTAACTTGTGGTGAATGCCCCTGACTAAATGCAGAAGAAGAGGGCGCTAGTGCTGTCATGGCCAAAAGGGAGTCCCCAACAAGATTTTGGGAGAATCCTGTTGAATTTTGAATAGGACTTTTGGAATGAGAGGAAGGGGAAAGAAAGCTTAAAGAAACATTCCCTTCTAAGAAAATGAGAGGGTATCCACCTTCCACACCAGAGGACCTGGGACTCTGGCACAAAACAGAGGAAGTTTTCTGTTTAGAGGGGAGGCAAAAAGATCCACTTGAGTACCCCACTGGTGGATTATGTCCAGAAATGCATCCCTGTGAAACTTCCATTTGTGGGACTGAGTTAAGGACCTGCTCAGAGTGTCTGCCATAGTGTTCTAACTGGGAGGGATATAAACTGCCTGAATTGACAGCAAGATCCCATACCGTAAGTGCCAACTGGCAAAGAAGACAAGATCTCTTTCCTCCCTGTTTATTGATGTACCACATCACTGGTATTGTCTGTGGGCACCTTTAGAGAGCTTGGATAGAAAAGAGGATGAAAGGCCTGAAGAGCAAGCAGAAGAGCTTTCATGTCTTTGACATTGATGTGCTCCTTCTGGTGATGAAGTGACCACACCCCCTGAACTTTTAGGGAGCCAAATGTCACCCCATCCATTCCATGTCTAAAGTTTCTGTGATCAATTCCAGAGAGGGAAGAGATGAATGGAAAGGGATCCCTGGATTCAGAGAGCTGCTGAATCTGCAAGCGAAATTCTTGTCTGAGACGAGGCAGAAGAGGAAGTACAAAGTCTAGGGGATGTGCATGTTGAAGCCCCACTGACTTCACATGAGAAAGTTTCAATGATTTCTGAAGTATGGCCAGAGGGAGCATCGGAATGATGGATGCCATGAAACCCAGAGCTCTGAGAAACTCCCAGGAGGTAATGGAAGCCGGAGGAAGAAGTGTGAAAGAAAGAAATGCAAGTTGAGGCCTTTGGACAGGGCAGGGAAGCCAGCATTGGCACTCTGAATCCTGCAACCCAGAAAAACATGATCTGAGAAGGTGTCAGAGTAGACTTTTTTTGAAATTTTATATAGTGAACCCCAGAGTCTGAAGAAGGGAAATGGCAAAATTAAAGACTTTGCGAAAAGGTGTCTGGAGAGGAAGCCTGAAACAACAAGGTCATCCAAGTAAGGAAATATTTGGATCACTTTTAGGCCTGCAAAAAGCAATCACAGGAGCAAGGTATTTGGTGAACACCCTTCGGGCAGTAGAAAGGCCAAATGGCAAAGCAGAGAACTGAAAATGCCAGGAAGCAAACGAGAAATGCAAAAACTTCCTGCAAAGAGGATGGATCGGAATATGGAGAGAAGTATCTCAAGGATCCAGAGATACCTATACGCCTGAGGGAGCAAGAGAGGAAACAAAATCTGAAGGGACAACCTCCAACAGGAAGGCACTTTTTAGAAAAGTGTTTAGATGAGAGAATTCTACAATAGGTCTCAAAGTGCCCTCTTTCCTGGGCACTAGAAACAGTCTGGAGTAGAACCCTTTCTCCCTTTGGGATGCAGGCACCTCTTGAGTACTACCCTGAGTCAAGAGATTTTGAACAGCCTCTGTGGAAAAAGGGAAGTTGTTCTCGAGGAGGCTTAGGAATGCCCATAAAAGGAGGACAGGATTTCCACACCATGAAGTACCCTAGACAAATGATTGATACAACCCAAGAATCCTGAGTGCTCTGAAGGTAAACGGAGAGAAAGGCGAAGAGAGAGGAATGTGTCTGGGAAGGAATGGATAGTCATACAGCACCTGGTTTGTCTGGAAAGGAAGGTCTCGGAGTCCCTGAGAACTGGGGAGCCTAAGCAGGAGGAGCCTGTTTGCCACTCTTCTTACCTTTAATAGGAGGGCGGGATTGCCTACAAACAAATTCAGGCTAAGCAGGGTAGCTTCTCTGAAATTTAGGCACAGGAGAAACAAACGTTTAAACTCCTGTAAGGCCTTACTCTTATCCTGAAGGGACTTAAACCAGCAGCAGCTTCCCCCAATGAAAGCTTAGGAGTCCAGAGAAGCTCTGTCAACTTAGCCTTAATATCATCGGGTGGAAGTTTAAGCCTAAGCCAAGAATACCTCCTCATCACTGAAGCAAAAACAGTCCTAGAAGAGGCATCTGCTGCATCATTACTACATTTAATAGATTGGCAAATGACTTGAGAGGAAGTCCCTAGCAAGGCAAGAACAGAAGTTTTACCCTCAGAATCTGGAAAATCAGAAATAAGCTGACAGGCCTGAGAAAGAAGAGCCAAACACATACCTAGATATATGGGTTTGATAATTAATAGCCCTAAAAGCTAGGGTAGCAGAAGTGTAAACCTTCTTACCCAGCCTTTCATTGCTCTGCTCTCCTTGTCAGAAGGCAATAACTTTGGTGAATGAAGCAATTGAGACTGCTTATCAGAGGTTACAGATACTACAGAGGGGTCAGCAGCAGGACATTTATATAAAGAAAAATCCTTAGCACCCTGTAAAACCTGGCAGATTTCTTGGGAGCAGGGGGCAGGGAATCATGCACATGAGGCAATGGAAAAAGCATCCAGAAAAGCAGCTAAAATGGAGGAATAGCTGCAGGCATAGGAGATTCCAACTGCAGCAACTCGTAGTACCTCTTTTTTATAGATATCGGAGACTTGAGCACAATCCCACTTAAAAAAAAAACAAAAAAAAAAAAAAAACATACATTTGGGTAATCTGCTGGCCTCAGTCAGCCTGATTAACAAAGTCTTGGGTCCTGCATCGGTTGCTGTCCCTTCTTTCATGACTTCAGGTCATCAGGGGTATAAAACATGCAGCCAACGTCATTACCTCAGTCTTTCTTGTCTTGCGGTGCCCGAAGCAGAAACAGTTCGCAAGTGCAGGTCGACCAACTCCTGAGTTTTAGAACCGAAGTCTTCAACTAAAAGCTAAGTACCCCGTTGGGGAAACTCTCTTTCTTACTCCTTACCAATGTCAGTAAAAGTTAATAATTGCATTACTTGTGAAAAGCAAATACCTCATAAAGATTTTCATCTGTACTGTATTCCTTGCCCAGGCCCTGACCATGATGTACCTTGCTGTCGGTTTTGTGCTTTATTTAATCGGCGCACTATCCGCCGTCGGTACATTTTTGCCTCTAAATATTTTGGTTCTCTGTTTAATTATCCAGAAATGATGTCTGTTAGCCATCCCACTACCAGAATTTCGAAAAAAATGCAAAGATAAAGACAGGCCGTTGAGGTCCAAAACTGCCGCCGATGCTTCTCCTAAGCCAGTTTGCCAGTACTCGGTGAGGCGCTTTCGTAACCCCTGATACCTGCTACTTCTGATTCGCAGGCCTCTACTGAGACCCATTCAGATTCCGGTATGCCTCGAGATACTTCAACTATGGAACCCGCGGAAGTCTCTACCTTAGATGGGTCCGGAGCCGCTGTGCAGGCACCGGCTTCTGAGGGTGTATTCAGGCCTACAGACTTGCATATCAAACCATCTCCTTCAATACTAAGGCCTAAATCTCGATCTATGTAGAAAAAATGATGCCCATGCCACATGTTCAGGCACCTATGCCTAAAAAAACAAATGATCAAAATGGCTAAAGATCTAATTACTCTAATCAGGGGTAGTCACCCCCCCCCCTTCTAAGAGGCCTAGGCCTGAGCTTGACTATGAAACTTCTGATCAGGACTCTGTTTCTTCTGACTCTTCCAATGACGTGGATTTGTCCATACCTACTTATGAGGGTTCTGATGCAGAGGATTCCATTCCCTCTGTTTCCCCCACTGAGGATTTTTCTTTTGGTGAAACTTTACATACCTTAAGGGAGCATTTTCACTGGGAAAGTCAGGAATTCTCCGATTCAAAAAAAGAGTCTTGGGAATTTTCTTTTTACCTCTGATAGGCCTTTGGCTATACCTTCTGTAGTAGATATTGTTTGTGTTTTTGGAATACAGTATGGCCCCCGATTCCCTGCCTCCTGCTCCTTGTAAACCTGACAGATACTACAGGGTTCCCGAGTCCCACAAGTTCCTTTTCAAAAATCCTGTTGCAGATTCGGAAACCATTTCTCAAGGGCCTAAGGGCATTAAGGCTTCTACTGTTAAAAATCCTACCCCTTCTGAAAGAGACTCCAGGGCGCTGGATAGATGGGGTAAAAAGGTTTATACTTCTGCAACCTTGGCTATCAGGGCTTTAAACTGTCAATTTCATATGTTAAAATATCAACAGCATATTATTGGACTGCTTTAAACAGGAAATGATGCTGATTTCTGACTGTGGAAAATTAAAGATTTACAGGATTTATTGCATTCTGCTGAACAAATTGGAAAACATACTTTGCAATGTGGTTATGATTCATTAGAGGCCTCTTGCAGGGCTGCTGTTACTGGGTCTGTGCTTAGAAGGCATGCTTGGCTTAAGGAGCAATCTCTACCTGATCATGTTAAAGCAAAATTGTTGGATGCTCCTTTAAATCAGGGCCATCTGTTTGGCAATAAGGCTGAAGAAGTTTTAAAAAAGATGGAAGATAAAGCCAAATATATGCAAACTGTAAAAGATTTCTTAAAAGTGCAACCTCCAAGATTCAGTAGGCACTGGCCTACTAAGAACTGGTCCTTTCCAGCTCCTTCCAGATCCTCTCAAGCCAAATCCAGACACACCAAAAGCACCAAGTTTCAGTCCCAGGGGACTCTCAGAACTAAGCAATGGGGGGCCTCCACTTCCAAATCTGCAAATAAAAAGACACCCCCCTATGGTAAACAGTTTCAATGACTTTCCTTTAAAATTACCAAGCACTTAACCTTTTGGCCACTCCTTTGGGGGGAAAGATTGCTTTTCATGCAAAAAACTGGGAACTCATAACCCTGGACAAATTGGTTTTTAATATAGTGTCCCAGGGATACAGATGTCATTTCTACAAGTTGCCAACAACCAAACAGGTGACCAGACCTGCCCCCAAATCAGTGGGCAGAGGCTCAGAAACAAGTACTTTCCCTCCTAAACATTGGGGCTATTTAACTGGTACCAGAAGAGGAAAAGGGACAGTGTTTCTATTCCAGGCTTTTCCTGTTACCCAGAAAAGACCAATCATGATGTCCAATTCTGGACCTGTGTACTCTAAACACCTTTCTGGACATTCCAAAATTCACGATGCTGACTCTTCACCAGTTACTTCCTATGCTAGGCAAAGATAACTGGTTGGCAACTCTAGATTTAAAAGAAGCTTGCCTGCATGTCCCAATCAGGGAATCTTGCAGAAGATACCTACACTTCAAAGCAGGCTACTTGCATTATCAGTTCTCTGCACTGCCCTTTGGCTTGTCTACTGTGCCCGGGGTATTCACAAAGTGCCTGGCTCCAGTAATAGCATTTTGCAGGCAAAGAAATATTCAGATATATCCATACCTGGACTATTGTCTAATTTGGGCAAAAACCCAGGCCATACTTCTAAATCATCTGGCGTTTGTAAAAAGGGTTCTAACTTGTCTAGGGTACACCATAAACGAAAATTAATCACAACTGGTACCCTCTCAACCGATTACATTCCTGGGTGCATGCTTGAATACAACTGCCAGAAAAGCAAATTCATTTGGTAACTTAACTTCAAGCAAGTGGCCACAAAAACCCTGCTATCTGCAAGCCTTTGGGTTCATGGCCTCCTGCATTCTTCTAATTCCATATGCAAGACTGCATATGAGAACTTCAGTGGTACTCAAAAAGTCTATGGAGTCAACATTGTCACAGTCTGGAAACAATGATTCCTATCATACCTTGCCTACGCCTGGAGTTCCTATGGAGGGCAGAGGCCTGCCACCAAAACAAGGGACTGCCATTCACACTACCCCCTGCCACCCAAACCCTAACTACAGACACATCAGACTATGCATGGGGGGCTCACCTGGCAGGGAAGTGCATTCAGGGCAAATGGAACCCAAATCAAATGCACCTACATATCAATCAAAAAGAAATGTTAGCTGTACAGAATGCCCTGACAGCCTTAAAGGACTACATTCTTCCAAGACGACTAATGGTAAAGATGAACAACACTATGGTTATGTGGTACATAAGCAGGAGGGTACACATTCCTACCCCCTCTGCAGACTAGTCATGGCATTGTGGAACACGGCCTTGAGCTACTAAGTGCACCTACAAGCTTATTTCCTGCCAGGAAAATTAAATACACTGGCAGACGGACTAAGCAGAAATCTCATGGACCCACACGAGTGGAGACTGGAACCACTGATTTTCAACATGTTGACAAACAAATGGGGGAGCCCAGACATAGATCTATTTGCCTCCCCCTGGAACTATCAGTTGGACAAATTTTGCACAAGGACTCCCCACAGAAAAAGTATGAAAAGTGGATGTTCTGTCCTTCAGCTGGAAAAACCTATCAGTCTACGCCTTTCCCCCTCTGCCTCTACTCTGCAAAGTTCTGTTAAAAGTCAAACAGGACAAATCAAGAATGATTTTGATTGCACCAGACTGGCCATGCCAACACTGGTACCCGCTCCTGTGCAGTGTGTCACAAATATCTCCATGGCACCTGCCTCAGACACCTTCCTTACTGTCTCAGCAGGAGAACCACATTCTGCACCCACAGCTCCCAACATTGAACCTTGCAGCTTGGCTAATCACTTAAATTTACCCTTAGCATCCCTCAGTAAACCTGTGATGGATGTTATCTTGGAGGTGAGAAGACCTAGTACTAGAAAATCTTATGCTGACAAATGGAAGATTCTGTGCTTGGAATCAATCCCAAGGAATGAGCACAGCAGTGCCCAAATTACCTCAGGGCCTGTCTTTTTTTTTTCGCCTCAGCCATTTCAGCTCATTATAACACAGAACCTCCCCTCTTCTCTCATCCTCTGCTCAAGCAATACCTCAGAGGGGCCAAAAACTTGAGACCACCCAGGAGAGCTCCAACCCCTGCCTGGGACCTTTAACTTCGTATTGGAGAAACTCACTCTACCTCCTTTCGAGCCAGCTGCTACTGCAGACTTGAAATTTCTTTCTTAGAAAACAGCCTTCCTTCTAGCAATCACTTCAGCTAGAAGGGTATCTGAGTTGCAGGCCCTTATGGCAGTGGAGCCTTTCATCATCTTTCATGCGGGCAGGGTGTCAGTCAGGACCAATCCGTCCTTCATACCCAAGATGGTATCCAGTGTGGCTCTCAATCAGTCCATTCATGTGCCAACTTTCTTTCCCAATCCACAGAACAAAGGGGAACGGATTCTGCATTCATTGGATGTGCACAGACAAATTAAAATCTACTTGGTCAGGACTAAAACTCAAAGAAAATCTGAACAACTGCTGGCAGCATTTGCTGCAGGGGCAGAGGGAAAGGCTATTTCAAAACAAACCATTTCTAAATGGATAAGCCATTGCATTAATTTCTGCTATAAGCACCATGGAAAACCTATCCCCTACAGGATCAGATCTCATTCCACCAGGGCTGCATCTACTTCTACAGCCTTTCTCAGAGGTGTTCCTACCAGGGATATTCTAGAAGCTGCTACATGGAGTTCAGTTAATACTTACCAAATATTACCATTTACCATTTTTCTCTAAATCCAAAGCTGCTTTGCCACTGCTGTCTTGCAGGGCCTTGTAGCTGGTCCTAATACTGTATAAATCCATCCTCCCAACCATAGCTTTGGGAATCTACCCAAATGTAATGACTGCAACAGTGAAACACGAAGAGCATAGTACAGTTGTGTGTACACTTACCATAAATGTAGATGTTCGAGTGTATTCACTGTTGCAGTCCTGGTTGCCCTCCCTTCAGCCCCCTGTTTTTCCTCTGACTGTACCTCTATTTTCTGTTACTATGCTTAAAAGCCTTTTTGGTGTATTTGCCTTTGGTTGGAGGTATATTTTTGTGTTTTAAATTTTATTTTGCTCCTCATTCGGGGGGTACCTGACCTCTGGAGCAAGAAAAACTGAGGTAATGACGTCTGCTGCATGTTTTATACCCCTGACGACCTGACATCATGGAGAAAGGGACAGCAACTGACGTAGGACCCAAGACTTTGTTAGGCCGACTGAGGGCAACCTGCCAGCAGATTACCCGAATGTAATGACTGCAACAGTGAATACACTCTAACATCTACATTTATGGTAAGTGTACACAACTGTACTTTCTCTAGGCCTTTAAGCTTTTTAAGGGGAGTAGAGGACCAGGGAGGAGCAGGAACCAAAACCCCTTGAAGAGACTTTAAGGACATTAAAGCAGTCGGTCGCTTTGTGGATCCATAGGAGCCAAAGAAACATGTTTAAGTTTTTGTTCCTTTTTTTCTTTTCTTTTTTTTTTTAAGGGAACATCCCCTCCAAATAACTGAGAAGGCTTAGACCCATAGTAGAAACTTCTTCCCCAACTAAAAATGGAGGAAGTCCCCTAGGCCCTTTGGAAAAAATCAACCATGATTCCCCCTGAATATCTAAGGACGCCTGCAAACCCTCTTCAGATGTGTGGCCAGCCAGATCCTTACCAGCCTCCAACACGGTCAAGGCAGAAAAATCTGACAACACAGCCAGGCGAGCCTCTGTGTTTGTAACAACTTCAGAAGAAATACCTGGCAGAGGCTAGACAGTGGAAGATTCTGGTCACACCTTTTTCACCTTCTTCCCTAACTGCTGCCCCTCAGTGCAGGTAATTCCTTCCACTGTATCTTGAGTGAGAAGCTTAAGACGCTGGTTCTCAAGATGCATTGAAAGGGAAGAAAGTCTACTGCGAAGGGTTTCTGGGATGAACGCCTACCAAATTGAACAAGATGTATGGTCATGAGAGACTCCTAGACAAAGACACTTATCGTGGTTGTCTTTATGGGGAATCTGTCTCCTGCACTGGCATTTACCCTTCCTGGATGACATTGACCCCAAGGAGCACAAAAGACAAGAAAAAAAACAAAAGCTCCAATGGGGCACTTATCTACAGCTGCAAAAAAGTCAGCAAACGGGCATATGTAGTCACTGGAGAACGAAAATGCGTTCAACTTGATGAAAATGGATGCAGATAAACAGACCAGTGAAAAGATATGTGCGGACTGGCGGCAAAGAGGTTCTGACTAAAGTAGGCCTGAATGTCACCTTCATGCCCTATACACAAGGAGCATTTGGGTGAAGTTTGGCCTACGTTTAAAGCAAGAGGAGTCTTTGGTAGACTGGCCGGATGGCAGGCTTCCACGGCAGGGAATCCCCATATGTTAGGAATACTGCAGTAATGAATGTAAGGACATCTGTTCTCAGTGTAAGTGGTCATTTACACTGAGAGCAATTTAATTTTGGAATTGGGCCTGTTAATCCATATATGGTGTTTAGAAAAGGTTTAGGTATAAAACCTTTCCAAGAAAAAAAAAATCTCCAAAACAGCAAAATAGTATAATCCTTTTCGTTTTATGTAAGAAACAAACATTGGAGTCAGGTTATTTGCTCCAAGATGATTTTATAAGGTATTCACATATAGGAATTTCTTCTAATTGTCATTATTTTGCAATTAATTTGTGATTTAAGAAAAAAAGTTACTGTCAATGGAATGCCATGTAATGTTGGCAGTCAGTTTTCTTTACATTAAATTTTAATAAAACAGTTTTCTAAATTCATTGATTTAGCTTTTTGTAGGCCATTTGGCCGGCAAATGTAGCCATGCTAATTTTATTTGTAGAATTGAAGCCATTTGCAGCTGTGTTAGGAAAAATGGGAAAATCCAGCAACTCTGTGAGATGTGTGAGTAATGTATATAATATCATACACGTGTGTGTGTGTGTGTGTGTGTGAGTAATGTATATAATATCATACACGTGTGTGTGTGTGAGATACATACATATCTATATATATATATATATATATATATATATATATATATATATATATATATATATATATATATATATAAAATATAAACATGCATACAGAGAGAAGGATGTAATAGTTTTAAGACAGCAGGAGCACAGCATGTTTCCTGCAAAGTAGTGTATTTTATTGGATGCAACATAAAACAGACTGACTTTGCCAAAACTGTAACAAAAGGATAGTGACAGGTGAAATTAAAATAAGCAGTGTACCTGAAATACAATACACAGTTCAGTCCAGGAGCCACTTTAACAGCAATACGCAGTTTAGTTGCTTAATATTTTCCAGGGCTGACTCTCTTTAAAATGCAGCCTCTGATGAAACAAGTTATTTTAGAAATAAGAGTGTATCTCTGAGTAAATGTCTTTTTCAGGAAACACACAAACCAAACCATACAGTCTGTGTTATCACCAAGGCGTTTTGCTGGTGGGGCAGTGTCTTTTACCTGTAATTCTCTAGTTGTACGTCAGCACTCTGTTCCCAGGACTTTTACTGGCAATTGTAGGCCTTACACTCCCATCTCAGAGCAGACTGCTCTGGCCTCTGTCCGTCCCCTTTTGTGAAACGTCTCCAGACTTCCCTGGATTCTACATCAAATCACTTCTGCCATATTTTGTTCAGTCTGGTTTTAAGAAGGTGCAGGCAGTCAGCTGATTTCTATTTCCTGAACCTCTGGTATCTCAGCTTATTGCAACCAAGTGTGCCTCCAGGCACTTCTGTATTTACCTCCTACTCCGCCTCTAGGCTTCAAATATTGCTTGTTCATATTTGCATTCATAATTCCAAAATCATGCTACATACAAGTTACCAGAATATTTTATCTTGAAGCATACATGATGGCAAACATAATTTGTATTGATATTTGACCTCTGTCAGAGTATTTGTTAGAACTGTAAGGTGATAACTTCATTTTTTTAAAGGCTGAAGCCACACGCACTAGGAGTTAAAGGTACACCCTCAAAAGAGCTGTCATGGAGGGAATGAGTTAAAGGAACCAGTCCCTGTTTTTTTTTTTTTTTTTTAAGTGCGATCTCCTGTACATTAATTTTATTTTCTCCATGGTAGATATAGCTATGTACCTAGATACAGATTCTTAAATCTTTTCTGATGAAGCACACACTGTGTGTGTGAAAGCGCTTAACCTGGGATCGTTTATGAAATAAACTGGATTGTTTTTATCAGATCAGTGAATCGTGGTACATTTTCTAGCACCTGCACTATTTCAGCGGTTATTTGAACAGTGAGTTTTCCCAGTTCCATTGGCGTACAGCGAGTCAGCACGCCACATTGTTTTCTATTGTTTCTTCGCTGCTTTTGGCTTATTTAAATCTTTTCTTAGCATTTTCTCACTAAAACATTCTTAGCTATGTTTATTTCTATTATCTATTAGACATTCATCTAGTGAACTCCTCACACTGCTACAAATAACCCTCCTCAGCTTGAGCCCACTGAAAGTTCTGTAAACCCTACACAGACCATCTGCATTGTGGTTGTGAACACTGGGCTGATGCTGAATTCTTGAGCAGTATGACTTTTGTGCTAGAGCTCATCTGCAGAGGTTTGCATGTCTTTCCTTTTGTTGAAGCCATTGGGGAGAGTTATGATCTGTAACCAAGGTTAATTCTTGCAGTTTCTGATATCATAAGGACCCTAAAGCTCATATAATGGCCCACTGTTCTCTCTCTATTGTAGTTTGTGTCATCCACTTTTATTTGTTGCTGAGACAGCAGACTGGATGTTAATCATTGTCCACATTAACTGCACCCATCTTTTCTTGGGTCTTAATCACCCCTCTCCTAATCACATACAAAGGTACTTTACCAAAATAATAAAGTAAGCTCAGCTTCCCTTAGTGAATCCATACCTGGTTGCATCTTGGGGAGTGAGAATCCCAATATTGTGAATGGATGACCATGCCATCTAGATAGGCTGCACCATAGGATTGATTGGGTTTGAACAGGATCGACTATCCTCTGGAATGCGATCAGAGATCTGTGGAGACCATAGTGTGGGATGGTATATTGAAGTAAGCATTCTGAAGTGGAAAATGCAGTTTCTCCTTAGCTTGATCAGTTAATGGAATCAGCCAGTAACCCTCACTCAAGTCCAGGGTAGTTAGAAACCTAGCTTTCCGCAGCTACATCATCAATTTATCTACCCTGGACATAACAGCATCTCCACATTTGGTAGCTACCTTAAGTTTTCTGAAATCAGTATAGAATTGGATCAATGCAGTTGTTTTTGGAACTAGTAGTACTTTTCCAACCAAAATGGAGACTGATTACTTCTAACTTCCACTTTTTCTTAATCTCTTCTCAGACTTTTTTTTTTGGGTTTCAGGCAGTCACTTGTTTCTTATGTTAACTTTTTTTCCCTGGAGTGATTTCTGTACAGTGTTCAATTAATAAAAAATGTCCACCCAGGCAACTCTGAAAAATCCCTTTGTTCCTCTGTAGTCTCAAATTAGTTTTGTCTACCACATCACCTTCGGAGTGGATATTGTTCTGCCTTCTACTTCTTAGTCCCTGACCTCACATATGTTTACTTCAATCATCTCCCATACTATGTTTACCACACTTAGATGAATCTCCCTCAAAGGCTTTAAGATATTTGTATGGTAAATTTCTTGGTACCCCTCCTCCCTGTCTGTTTTGCCTTTTAGTTCAACTCCTTTATTCATTCAGTTACCTCCTAGGGTCTCTGTCATTTGGCCAGGAACTTGTTTTAAATTGTAGAGACTAGTACTAAAATATGGTCTACTACTTGTAACTACTTTATTCAAGGCATTTCTATTATTGATGCCTTGTTGGCTAGATTGTGTCCTGTACGTATTTCCACGCAATAGGCATCACCACTGTTAACCTTTCATATTAATCATTGTAATAATCTGACACTCTAAAAGGGTTTCTTCTCTTCCTCCCTTGTGTCTTTCACTACATGCAGTAGCTCTCTGTGCCACCTACCATATAACAGTGCAAAGGATCTGAATCCTGTACAGGATTAGAGTATTTCTTTGACTTAAAGCATTAAATAGGGTTATGACAAAAAGGGTCACTGCCAGCAACATGTGATGACCAGTGGTACAGGGGGTTGAATTTCAGTGGAGGCAGCCAAAATGTGTAGGAATTAAGGTATGCACTGTCACTTAGTGTGAAGACACGGTACTGAGACGGTACTAGCTGGCACCTGAGAGATGGTCTTTCAACTCACAAACTCGTACTAGCAGGTTAAAATTAAAGGAAAGTGTGTACAAGTCTAACTCAGTTTGAACGACCTATTTATTAAAGGGAAAATTGATATTGCATCCTTCAGTTATCTCACTATGTTGGCCCCTAGGATCCCTAAATTGTTTGGGATCCTCAAGATCCACAAATCCATCCACGATCCACCAATGAGACCTTTGGTTGATGCTAGAAATAGCATAACATACCCATGTGCTAAATTTGTGGATAATATACTTAAAAAATATGTAGTTAGGGAACCGGATATCTGCAAGGATTCATGGTCATTTTTACAGTACATTAATGACCTCGAATTTGACCACAATCTTAACTTCCTCACGGTGGATGTGAGGGACTTGTATTCCTCCATTCCACATGAGGAAGGAAATGAGTGGGTAAGCCATGTTGAGGAAGAGAGGTGCACCAACATCGGAAATTTCCTTAGTGGATGAATTACTAGATATTCTATCTAGCAACTATTTAATTTTTAATGACACTATCTTCTTACAGAAGGTTGGTGTAGCCATGGGGTCACCATGTGGTGCTAGCTTCGCCAACCTCGTCATGGCTTATTGGGAATGAGAAATCCTCCAGAAGAACGAGTCCATCACAAATAAAATAGTTTATTACACACATTTCTTGGATGATATATTTATGCCGATTTAGAGGTGGCAAAGCAGTTGCATTAGAGGTAGTGAGTTTTTTCAACTCTACCACCAGTTTCCTATCTTTTACACACACATTTAGTACTGACTGAATTGCTTATTTGGATGTGGACCTCTGGAAGGACTTAACTGTCAGTGCTTTCTGTGCTAAAATTCACAGGAAGGATACTTAATCCAACACTTTCCTTCACTACAGTAGTTGTCATCCAGCCTACCAAAAGAGATCTGTAGTAAAAGGGCAACTTGTGAGAGTTGCCCGAATGGTGTCAACATTTTCAGATTTTCTAGAGGAATGTAACACTCAAGACCATGTTTTTAGGTCGGGATATCCCAAGCAACTTGTTGACGAACAGATGCATCTGCGTTCCCTGGCCTTAATGAAATGTGCTCTGTTTATTGTATTTTAAAACTTAGGAACCTCCTAAGATGACTTAAGTTACACAGACTGTTTAATATCTAATATTTTGTATATTTATATTTTCACTCCATTAATGTGATTTCAATAGTTTTTAAAATAAATTTTAACATTTTTATTGGGAAGTTTCAGGAGATTTTCTAGGGTATGTGTTGTATAGGCCGAATCAAGTTTATTGTATTAACTGGCACATGTAAAAGTGCTTTTAAAGTGTTTTTTTTTTATTTGGCATTCAGCTTTTAGCATTGGAATACTTTGTATGCATGAAAGCTTTTACTGACAGTTAACTGTTTTTACTGCACACGTTAGTTATGTGGTGCTTATGGACGAAAGTTTGCAGTCCGTCCGATTGATTGTGTTTTTGTCCGCCCACAGCTGGTGGCTCTCTGTCTTTAAGTTAAAAGCATTTTAAGGTACACTGATGTCTCAAAGGATTTTTAACCAATGGGAGTATGTAGTACACTACTTGAATGTATTAAAAGAAGAGGCGTGTGTTTTTCCACTTTGTCTGAAGAAGTCTTGGGATTTCCTGAGACGAAAAGCGCTTAACAATAAACTGTTTTAATTTCCTGCTGTTCAGCGTGATGGCCTGTGTTCGTTCAGCTAATTTCTTAGAAGATAACAGGCTGACGCTGCAGATGGCAAACTTAAAGGGAAGTGGTCACCTCAATATCCTCCAAGCAAAGACCAGGCTGAAATATTTATATGTATTACAGGTCATCCTTCTGTTTTGCTTCAGAGAACAATACTTAATTTCCTTTGCCTAAAGTCGTTATTTCAATTCACTTCTTAGTTTGTTTGCTTTCCTGCAACAAAAGTGACTAAACCACCTGTAAAGGACAAAGACTTAAATACACAAGCCTAGAATAGTGACAGTAGAGAGCACCAGTACACAGGCTGTCAACCTACATCTGTTGTCTGCATTTTAACGTCTGCTTTTTTTTCACAGTCCTAGTCCGCCACTTCTTGAAGTAGATTGTAATTGCACTTTGCGACCTGCTAGCACAGGAAACGCTAAAGGTTATATCTTCAAACAGATTCATGCACCTTCACTTTATGCCCTTTTATGTTTACAAGAGAAAAGGTCAAAGTTATACACATTGTATTTCAGATCTGTTAACAGTAGGATTTTAAAGTGAGAGTAAAATGTACGTATCGTCTTTAAATCAATTTTCCTTAACCCGACCTCGAAGCAGGCACCACAGCTTTTCCCCCATAAGAACCTCAAGCAAGTCTCCTGGAGGCGTCCCTCAAGAAATGAAACTTGAGAGAGGGGTGCAGTCCTTGATTACTGCATTCCTTTTTTTTTTATTGAGACCATCTGGATTACTGTTAACAGCACCACTTTGATGTTGGATAGTAATGTTGAAGGACTGCATTCTTAAGAAGCTTTACTGACAAAAATAAAACCGAGAGTCAAGTCCAACTAATAACCACTCCAGAAATGTGGAAGACATGGCAAAAGTCTAGATAAAATTTCACAGATTTATTACAGACAGTTAAGGGTTTTCGTCCCCAAATGGGACTTCTTCAGAACTCTTGCTATTTCTTCCACATTTCTGGTGTGGTTATTCTTAAGAAGCTTTTCAATCTGTCCACTTGATCTATGTAGCCATTTTAAAAGGTTGCAGTCTGTATCCACCGTGAACTGTTTGTCATATAGGTAGGGTTGTAAGTTTTCCAAATTCAAAAGTAT
>NC_056733.1:249392100-249414600 GCF_019279795.1 Protopterus annectens | reverse complement strand
TGCTCTCAGGAGCCTTGAACCAGGTTTCTGTTACTGCACATATATCTATGTTTTCCATGCTAAGGAGAGTTTTGAGTGCGTGCATCTTGAGGTTTACACTTCTGCTTTGAGTAGCATTACTCTTGGGTATCACAAGGGATAAGAAACTATGGAGGTGGGTTTGTCTTTTGAGCCTTGCCTAAAAAAGGCAATATAGGGGTAGCAAGAGCCTTTGCCAATATCCGAAAGCCCAGGGGTGACAGGTGCAAGCCGTCCCTAGCGAAGCATCGTGGCTTGTTGAGCATGTCATCCCAGGCTGACAGGCATTGTATCCCCTTTGAATGACACCAATACTTAAGCCAATTGTTGAAATTGATCATCTTGTCTTCATATTGTGGCATCATTCTTGGTGAGGGTAAGATGCTACTCAAGGTCAGGGTCATACAGGCCTGGGCTACATGCTCCGAGAGCTCCTCTATGTCTCTCTTCATGTAGTCCAGGGAGGTACATCTCAGGTCATTCACACCAGCATGGACAATGACTGAGTCATATTTGTACTTTCCTTGGAGTGACCTGAGTGCTTGTGTTGTGTGGTGGATCATAGCGCCCGACAGGCAGCTCACCGGGACCTTCTCCTTGTTCAGCCTGGTGAGCGGGACATCAGTGTGCCTGATGATGGTCACCTATTACAAGTGTATCAGGTGTGTTGTTTAGCCCTTAACTCATTAACCCCGAGTACCGTCACAGGATGCATCTATGGTTACACCCGAGTGCTCACTGAGGCGAGAGCTATTCTTGTGCATTACACCCGAGTGCCGTCTGTCAACGTGACTATGTTTACAAGCATAGCTTAACTCCACTGATGAAAATTTAATTGAAGAGGTACCTGAACTTTAACTACCTTCTCAACTTTATTTTCACAGTGGAGTTAGGTATAGCTTACATAGGATTTTTTAAAGAAAATCAGCAAAGGAAACTGGAAGCCATGATCAATGATCCCAGGTCTGTGCTCAAGGTCGAACGTTTAGTGGAAAAGGTATTTTAACTTTAATTTTCCTCTTCCTTTTTATTCTTGATTTATTTTTTATTTTATTTTTTTATTTTCCTGTGTCTTTTTATTCTTTGCATGGAATAAGCTGTGTTTACGGATTTCTGTAAACGAGGGATGCTTGCATGGCAGCATTCAAACTGCTTCTAATTGGATTTCATTAGAAAAAAATGTAGTTGAACCAAGTGACACGCCTTGCGCAGAAATAGTAACACTTTCTGCTTCATGGAGGCTTATACTGCAAGGACACCAAGAAATACAAGCAAAAAAAATGTCCTTGTTTCAACTTTTCAAGTTCTTTTATTTTTCTTTGTGGAGTTTTTAAAAACGAGTGGGAGCGCGGCTGCTGTAGACCACCGGCCTGGATGGGGGCATGGAAAGGAGTGCTCAGCTCTTCCTCAAGGTTGTAAGTGGGAGGAAGTGACCCGAAAGTCGTGTTTGTCTGTCGAGAAGAGTGATGTATATTACTACAGGTAGTATTGTTGTCACCGCTGTGTTTTGATTAGGGATGGTCTACAGGGAGGTCAGGACCAAGTAAGTAGTTTGCATGGTTGCCAGAACCGTGGGAGATTTTATAGACTCTGTCGGGGTGCATATAAAGGTGGTGGTAAAATGTAAAATTGAATCGAAGTCAGTTGCATCTAATTGACTGCTGTGATAATGATGGCAATAATGGTGCAGGCCGGGTGCTTCCTGAGGGGCAGGCTGTAGTTGAGGGTTTTCGAACCTCCCTGTTTTTTCTCCCCAAAATCCATTGAGCAGGTTTCTTTTTCATATTCAAAGTACGCGGACGGTTAACTTTTTAACCACACTGACAATAAGAACAAGCAAAAAACACTAAAAGGCAAGCACCTACTAAGCGGCAAGTCTATAAAGAGTAATCCAGTAAATTTCTTATAGTGAAACGCTAGCTCCTTTTTACAGGGATTTTTACAGGAATATGATGAACGCCTTGCAACACCAATAAAAGCGCACTTGATGCAGTTAACAAAAAGCTGAATGCAAAATTTATTTAACAGTAAATAAGAGCGTTCATCATATTCCTGTAAAAATCCCTGTAAAAAGGAGCTAGCGTTTCACTATAAGAAATTTACTGGATTACTCTCTACAGACTTGACGGTTAACTTTTTAACTTTGGTTAACTTTAACGCATTGTGAACATTTTTTGCTCAGAGAATTTTATTTTTAATGCAAATTAGTTGTGTGTGGTGTTTGCTGCTTCTCTTTTTTTCATTTGGTGGACAAGTCCTTGGGAATGGTGTAGATTTTTTTGGGAGGTTATGTCAGATGTACACTTGAGCTGCTCCATTTATAATCAACTAAGTGTAAACTAACGGGGGTAGTTAATGGACATTTGAAATATAGGCGAGGAATGTTTTAAAAGCTTAAGAGATATTTGCACAAATAACTTTTCAGTAAAAACATTGTGTGTTACAGAAATTCTGTCTGTAAATTTAGGACTAGTTTTAAAGGAATTTTACATGATGTATTATGCAGGTGTCTCGGCGTGCATAGCTGTACTTGGATTTAGTTTTCTGAAGTCTTTTCCCTCACTAAGCAGTAGCTACTATATATATATATATATATATATATATGTATATATACGCAGACTGTATGAGTTAAAAGGAAAGTGTTTAGTCGTGCTTTGGTTATGTGTTTCTTGGTGGATCCAGAGGTTGTGGCTCCCCACCTGATGTACCTAGGAAATATGTTTTCATGTGGGAATATTGTCAGTCGTGAAGAAAAACGAGCCCCTATTTTTTTCTGCACATGTTATAGGACAAAAACTTCGTGACTGACAGTCCCAGCATCAACGATTGACCGCAGCAGTGACATGTAGATGTCAAATTTTAAACTTCTGAACAGAAATAGCTTGCGCTATTAAGACTGTAACATGCAATTAACTCTTCAAAAGCTGTGCAACAAGTTGCTTAGTTGCTGTACTGTTTAATATCATGCAGGTTATTTCACTGTTAAATCAGATAGGTGAATTGATTTTTAGTAAAATAAGTAGATGTCATGTGTCGGTAACATTAAATTACTATGTTGCTTGCTGTACATCTCTGACCTTTGATGTGTTGGTAACATTAAATTACAATGCTTGCTGCACAACTCTGACCTTATTAAAATTAATCTGTAGCTGTGTGTAGGGGGGGGGGGGGTTGCATCTCACTTTTAATCCAGCTGTAATTATTAGTATGAAGTAGTTATTTTACTACCAGTTTGGGGACTGAGGGTTTGCAGCCTCCCCTTACCAATACATGAACTTTGCAATTAGTAACCTCTGCAGAGTGCTGTTAAGTTTGCAGTATTGTATCAGCACATTATAGGAACACAATGTTCACAAAGTACTTGGGAGTAAAAGGATGGATCAGGGAATTTGCAGGTAGCATGAGTAAAGGAATGTCAGACCTACTTAAAATAAATCCATTCATTACGTGAGGAAAGTAAACTGAAATATAGAATGTAATTTTAAAAAAATTATGTTTTGTTACTGCATTTCAATAAGGCAGACTTTAATATTTCAGTACATTCCTGTGAGTGGGAATAGGTTGCATAAATTGTATTGAGGGTGGCATATGGATGGACGTGGGTGGGACTTGCTTCTTGTGCATCCTATAGGTTCATAATAGGTTAGTAGGCTAATGGCCTTAGGACCTTTACAAGCCTGGCCAAGTTATACCTGTGTTCCCTAAATGACATTGGTTAGATGGTGTGTGATCAGCACAGACTACCCTTGTCTGTGAGAGACATAGGTGCCCCCCCCCCCCCCAGGTTACAGTTGAATAGTGTCATTGAGTAGCTCTGCTTCATGTGAAGCTGTAGTTTTATTCCAGAGGCGTGGCAATATCTGGTAGATGTCAGACTCCAGCATGTTCTGTTAATGTCACAGGCTACGTTGAGATCCCTGGAGCTAGTGACGTTTGTTTGATTTGTGGATGTGCAGCATTTCCATTAGAAAATTAGAGTCAGAGACTGCTCTGTAGGCCAGGCACAAGTCACCTCTCAACAGCCTGTAGGATTATAGAGTATGACAGGGCTTTCAGTCTTTGCATGTAGGTCATGTATTGGAGGCCTTGAATTTTCTTGGTGAGAAGCCTCTGTGGTCTCTCCAGCTGCTGCAAGTGCCTAATGAGGTGCATGCAAAAAGGGAGCATTGTATGCTATTAATGATCTGATGACGGTCGAGACGGATGAGGTATAGCATCCTTAGTCTTGGATGCGATGCTCTTTCTTATGAGACAAGCAATGTAGAAGGCTTTTCTTACCTCTGTGGACACATAATGATTGGAGTTTAGATCAACTTGTGTTCCCAAATCTTGCACTACTGTGTTTGTGCTTTTGGGGGGGGGGTGCTGTCAATATTGTAATTTGCAGGGACTTCCTCCTTGCCAAAGGGATTAATGCACTTTTTTGTGTTTAGTTTTTAGTCCCGTGGTTTTGGCATCAATCATTTGTTTGTCGGTCTCTCCTGTAATATGTTAACATTGTTTTGGGACTCCGTGATTTGCAATCAGTGAACTTAAGCCACAGGCCATCTACTTTTGCCTGGACTTCAGAGAAGTAGATTCCAAACAGTTAGTGGGCCCAGGACAGATCTTTGTGGTATGCCACTGGTAACTGGTCTACTGGTAGAGGTGGAATCCCCAACTTTGACAGCATGCGTTCTGTCAGTGAGCCAGTTGGCTACCTGTCTAGTGATGTATGAATTAATCCCCAGCTGGGATAGTTTGTCAGTGATACCCGAGTGGGAGATTGTGACAAAAGCCTTGACTAAATCAAGATAGGCAGTATGTACATTTGTGCCTTCATCCAGGACGTTGGTGACATTCTTGAAGTCCACCAGGTTCAGTAAGCTTGATCTACCCTTAATGAAGCCAGACTGGCTCAGGTCAAGAGTTTGAAGGTCGCTCATGTCCTGTTTTTCTCAAATGTTGCAAGTATGGGTGGTTGCTGCTGCTCACCTAAGGTTTTATTTCCTTCTGTTCTTTTTGGAATATTATGTCTAAAAGAAAAGAAGTTCAGTGCAAGAGTTAAGTTTTTGAAAAAAAATTCAAATTGTTTCTTGCTTTTTTAATGTGTCCAGTTAATTGTTTATATAGAGGAAGTGTTGGCTTAGTTTTATATAGCTATCTGACATTTTTAAGGGCTGCAGATTGCAGTTGCTTGATTTGGTTTTGCATTTAGAATTTGATGGGTGGGGTGATGGTGAGTCATGCAGCTGGTTACTTAATGTCTCTGGGCTGACCTGAAACTTGCTATTGGATTTGTTTAGGAACGACATACACCTGGCTGCTTGATTATGCTGGGGCCTGCAGCTGCTGTGTTGTGGAGGCCTGCGACATTATGACTTCTGAAGCTTTGGATCTTCTGTTGTACTAGAGCTAATGATGCAGGCTTCATTTTAGATATTCTTTGCACCAGAAAAAGAAAATGGTGAGATGGAAATGGCACATTTTATCAATTTTAATGGTCATTGGGTTTCAGGTACCTAAATGTGTGCTGTAGGTGAATATGGGACCAGACTGTGTCCCGGGCTGCGTCCTTCATGAACTCCAAGAAGAGCTAAACCCAAACATAAAACTACTGTTCAATCTCAGCCTTACTACAGGATATGTACCCAAAGAGTGGCGTACAGCAACCGTGGTCCCTCTCCACAAAGGTTGTACCTCAACGGATCCTGGAAACTATCGCCCCATAAGCCTGACTAGCTTGGTCTGCAAAGCTATGGAAAGGATCATCATGGACCTCCTAAATAAAGATATTGGGGACCTACAGACACTGGATCCTACCCAGTTTGGCTTTAAGGGCAGATCCTGCCTCTTAAACCTGGTCTATTTCTTTGAAACAGTCACCAAGGCCATTGACGAGGGGAAAGTGGTCCACACAGCCTACCTGGACATCTCAAAAGCCTTCGATTACAATACCCCACTCGGGCATTATAGATAAGCTCACCAGCTTAAATATAAACCCCTATGTCACTAGATGGGTTGCAAACTGGCTCAAGGACAGAACCCACATGATTAGAATTGTTGGAGCCATGTCAGACTCCAAACCAGTTACAAGTGGCATCCCACAAGGCTCAGTCCTGGGACCTCTCTTGTTCGGTATATATTTCTCGGAGGTACAGGCCAACACGGAAGGACTGTGGCTGACTAAGTTTGCAGATGACTGCAAACTGGGCGCCATAATCGATTCTCCAGCCAACACAAGCATCCTCCAAAAGGGCCTCATAGAAACAAACAACTGGTGCCAGAGCCATGGCCTCAAGCTAAATGCCAAAAAGTGTATAGTCATCCCCTTTGGCAAAAACAAAGTGCCCACAAATTAGTGTGAGGTTTGACAGGCATCCGCTGTAGCTTCTGACATCTTATAAAGGGAAATATTTCAGTATGGAGTTATGTAAGATGCTTTACAATAAGTCCGAGTACATTGAAACAGTAAAGTATTACTTATTGTGGTATTGCTCTGCTGGCCTGGGTGGGGGAGGGAGACAGAAATGAGAGGTTCCATTCGGTGTACTAGGAGTACTTTAGATTTTTTTTCTGACAGTAGAACTTGATTGTTGGAGGCACGTTGTTGTTTTAAAGTAATGGCTTTGGCTATGAATTTTAAGGCAGATGCATTTTTTGAGGGGGTGGAAGCTGTATTGTGTACTGTCAATTTAGACTGCCATCATTTTATAGAAAAGTAGGATTTGCCATTTTAGCTTAGCTGCTGTATCCTCCCCAGTGATATTTACTTGGCTGATATGCAAGGGTTTCCATAATGCTGTTGTAACGCAGTTTAAGCATCTCATCACAGTGGCAAATAATGGACTCTGTCACATCATTACTTTAGCATATCTCCGGCTCTTGATTAAGTTGCGTCTTGTATTTTGAGCTGAGGTGAAGTCGTAATACATGTTTAGACTAAAATGTATCAGTACTGCACAAACATGTTCTAGGTGCCCACTGCTCTACATAATGTGTCCAAAGTCAGGCTTTGAGTTTCGCTCAATAAGTAGTTGATTTTTTAAACTATGTTCAAAAGATTTTGTAGAAATTTAAGTAATTTTTCATTTTGCTTGGTGTTTTCAGTGTGCGATTTATTACTGAAAATTAAAAAGTTTATTCCGTGTACTTCACAGTAAAAGTTTTGCTAGCAGTACGATGTATATAAGTTCGTTGTCTTTTTTTTTTTTTTCTGGTAATATACACTCTGTTGGAGGTATTAACTGGCATGACCGGGGGTTGCAACATTTGTGGGAAAGAGGAGGCAACTAGTCCAATATATGGATTAACATAGCAGAAAAATAGCAGTGAGACTAATACAGAGTTGGAAGTAGTGTGGGTGGGGAATTCAGAAAGATAGAGACTGTGCCAGCCTGGGCATGTATGTGTGTGCCTGTTTTGGGCTACTCCAAAATAAAATAACATTTAAGAACAATATTCATTCCTTCCCTGTCAGACATCATGTTGAAAGTTTCATGGTCTGAAAGCATAGTTCAGGAAGCTTGTTAACAATAGAGACCTTGCAGCAAATCAGTCATACCTCTCAACTGTCCAGGCTTTCACAGAATGTCCTGATTTTTTGTCTCTTAGTTTTAGTCTGTTCCTCATAAAATGTGTGGTTTTCTAGATTTATGTGGCAAACCCGTGAGAACTGAAGTCACTAAATAATGACAGGCATTTGAGCTTCGATCTTCATATCCTTCAGAAAATGCAGGCTAACACAATACATTTTACTCTAGTCACATTCTAAGCTTATGAGAGCAAGATATAAAATTTGTCCCTATTTCTGAGGCTTAGCCCCCCTCCCCCATTATTTTTGGCTTTGTATAGATTTTTTTTTTTTGCTAAGAGGTATGCCAGGTAATTCAAATCATGCATTCTGTAAAGAGCATTCATTAATTTAGCTGCATTTTGGATTTTATTTTGTTTTATTGACCTGAATAATATGTCGCATTCCTAAGGTTTATTTCCTCAGAAAAGCCAGAATCTTACTGAATAAACGAGAGTTGCTCAGGATCATCTTTTATTTAATTTATTTTCTAACCAGATCCATACCTTTGGGCTTTGTTAACCAGGTAAGTAAAATAATCTTTCTTGGCCACTGAATGGCTGCAGGGAAAATGCAATGTACATAGACAGTTTGGAGTTGCCAGCCAAGCTGTACATTTTTTTTCAGATGAGGGAAGGAAGCCAGAGTACCTGAAGAAACTCCACACCAACATAAAGGGGACATGTGGACCCCACCAGCAATACTGAGCCAATATGTTGTTAGTTCGACATTTTAGACTTGGAATAAATTATTTTACACCTTTGATTCTACTTCTGCCTGGTATCGTTCTTCAGGTGTACAGGCTTCCAGCTTATATCATTATTTTTCAGTTACTTAAGATTTTTTAATCTGTAATATAAGAAAAGGTTGTGATAACTGCAGTAATGAATTAAGAAAAAAATACATGTAGTTACTTTTATGTTTATATCAGAAGGCTGTTTACCTGTTTTTATCAGAAGGCTGGAATGCTAAGCTGTTGCTAAGATGATGTAACTCAGGAGAGATAAATATACAATTGAAAACTGGCAGGTTAGCCCCTGGAGGGCTTGAGTACCCAATGGTCAGCTGGTCTAAGTCAAAGGGACAGCATGTTTTTTTTTTAACAGTTCACTGCCCTCTAGCAGAGGCTACAAAGCAGGAAGTGCTAATTTGTAGAATTAAAGGGAAAATAAGCTTCCTGTACAAAGGATGACCATTCTAAAGGGATGGCCATTCTAAACCGTTCAAAGCTTCTCTTCAGCCCTATAGTTCAAAGCTTCTCTTCAGCCCTATAGTATAGAAAGCAGAGTGAGAAATCCATGTTGCTGTTGTGGATGTGAATATCTTGTGCAGTCAGGTGACTGGGAGCAACCCCACCAAAAGTTCTTTTTGAACCAGTGGTGATTACTACAGCAAATCTGTCATAAATGAGATATGAATTGGGGTGACTTAAAATTTTGAAGAAAGGAAGGGTACATGTCCTAAGTCCATTTTTTTTATAATTTTACTGATGACTGCGCATACCTTTCAACCGTCCAAGAGAAATTATATTTTGGTTGATGATTTACCTGTTGGTGCTTGTACATAGGAGGAAATTTTACTGAATGGTTGTTTAGGGAAAATCTTTCATTTTGCTGCCTGTGCATACATTACATTGAAGTGCTCACTTGGGGGAATGCTTCATTTTGGTGGTTGTACATACTAGGAAATGTTACATGCGTTTCGTTTGGGTAAGCGTTTAAGTTTGGTGATTGTGAATTCCTCAACATTCTACTGAAGGGGTTGCTTGAGTGAAGTGTTCATGCTGGTGGTAGAACATACTAGGAAATGTTACTGAAGGCTTGTTTGGTGAAACATCTTATTTAGATGCATATATACCTGGACATACTAATGAGGATGTTGCTTGGGGAAATAATTAATTGTGTATCAGGGAAGTGCTTGTGCATACATGGTCTGACTGCTGAAGTGACCGCTGGGCAAAATAGTTTATTGTGCCATTTTGGTGCTTGTGCATACACAATGCAAACAACTGGCGGGGTTACTGGGGAAACATAGAAATTGTCAGAAAATTACATATGGTTACATCACAGAAATGTAATTGTACTGTAATATGCCAGCATATAAGACATCAGATACACCACTGACTAATTAATAGTGTAATGTAAAATAAGCAGACAGTAAATCACTTCTGCTTGTATTATTCTATTTGTGATTAGTAGTTGCATGAGTTAGATAAAATTTATGACTTGTTGACAACTGCCAGCATGGAGCTACCATATTTGTTGTGCATTTTTCCTGGCTTTGTTAGTCATGTGTGGAATTTAGGTGGGAGGAAGGGCTCAGTAATATTTAAGAGTTATACTATTTTACTGAATTACTCTGGTGTTTTCCTTACTGATAATGAGTCTGTGTTACACAACAGCTGCACAAGGTAATATAATGAATGCCAAATTTAACAGGTTATGTGCAGCAATTATCACCTTTGTCTGAGCATGCATAACTTTGCAGTACTGAAAGGAAGGTCATTATCACATTAGCAATAAGTGCAGTTACAGCAATGAGTTATCACTTTTCAGGTAAAAGTGTCAGCTGCTGTCACTGTTACTCACATAATAAGAAGTAATTATCACTTTGACGAATGCACAAGCCAAATTGTGTTTTTTCTCTGTAGTCACTGCAAGCCACCCCCTCCATTCTTCAACTAGCTATCCTCCAAAACCTCTGATGTTTTTTCCTGTATATATATATATATATATATATATATATATATATATATATATATATGCATATGTGTGTGTATATAGATATATATGTATGTACATAATGTACTTGCACATGCACATATACACATACACACATGAATATCAGTATGGCAGTGGCCTCTCTTGGGAGATAGGGTGATGCATCTGCATACATTGTCTGCAGTTCATTTAGAGGGGATTTACATGTGTTCTTTCTTATAGGTTCATAGGTTAGTACTAAGCTAACTGCCCTTGCGAGCCATTTTAAGCCTAGCCAATTATCCATTGTGAGACTCAAACCCTGCACCTTGTGTTTGTAAGGCAAACACCTTAACCATTAGGCTACCCTCCCAACCCCTGTGCATACATTGTCTGTAGTTCATTTAGAGGGGATTTACATGTGCCCTTTTTGTGCCCCCTTGTCAGGTACTGGCCAAGCCCTTATGCACCAAGGTCCGGGAAGGATCCTCTTCAGAGATTTATGCCAACTTCATTTGTGTTTTTGGGTGCATCACAGGGGGCATACCCAGCCATCCATGGATCTTCTGATCGACCTGGATTGCAGTTAGGAACTTGGAGACTCTTCAGCTCAGTCCCATAGTGCTGCTGGCCTAGGTAGAAATGGCATCAGGGCTGCCACTGTGATGCATTTTCCCTCCAGAAAAGGACACATGCAAAAAGACAAAGCCTGGGGCAGTCTTAGTCTTTTCACATGTTGTCTTGGTTGAGCTCTCCACTCCCTTCAGGTGTAGTAAATGTATGTAGGTCAGGGCAAGACCCTTTACATTAGCTCCCCCCTTTGAGTCCTTATGACCATTGCCGAAAGGACACATGTAAATGGAAAAGGCAGAGGTAAGGCAGAGTGCTGGCACTGCATGCAATCAGGAGTAATTGCTGCTACCAGCAGTCTGAATGGGTAGCCAGCACAGGTATGGGACACTTCAGACGCCCACGGCCTGAAGTCCCGTGCCTGTCCTAGGCATATTAGTGGAGTGGCAGTCCTTTCCCTGCTTTTTATCTTTACATGTGCCCTTTCTGTGCCCCCTTGTCAGTGTTGTGTGTAATTTTGTGATGTTAAGTTGTCTATCTCGCCTTCATTCTTGCTGGATGGGTTCGGAGCCGACCTCGGCTCCGACTCGGCCACTCTAAAAGCCCGAGAGTTGGTTCCACCGGCTCGAGGCTCCCCTTATATCCCACAATGCTAGGTGTGAGTTACCTCAGATCTCGTTTGCCGCTACAATGATCGAGGTGTGTTTTCTACCGGCTCCAGGTTAGTGAAAGTTAGACTAGTTTAAATTCTTTAGACTTAAGCTAGCTTAGTGTATTTTTCTTTCCCCTTAGTGTAGTGGATATTATCCCTTCTACCTTTTATCCAGCCCCCTTTTTTTCTAAAGAACTTATAGTTCTTTCCCTAAGGCCTTCGGGCCCTTCCTTCCCTATCCTTAGGGTGTGTATGTGTTTGATTAGGGAGTTTTAACTTAACTTACCTTCAGTTTAAATAATTCCCTTTGAACCCCCTATCAGTGTAATCTGTGTGTGTGTGTTTTCTGTGTGTGATTACACTTCGGTTCCTTGAGTATGTCCAAGGATACAAAGGTCTCAGGCTTCAAGAAGTGTGACTCGTGCTGTCAGAAATATTGCCTGGGACCTTTACACCTGCAGGACTCTTGTGCTGTATGCCATGGCTTCAGCTCTAGAGTCCTGCAGGAGAGAAAAAATAAACTCATTTTGAGGGGTTTGATTAAGCCTGAAGGTTCCCTTTCTGTGTCATCGGGGAAACCTTCTAAGGCTTCCAAGACCTCGGCTCCAGCTTCAGAGTCGAGGCCTAAGGCTTCGAAGCCTACTGCTTCATCGGCTCCGGCTGGAGCCGATGAGTCTTTGACTGCAGTATCTGTGGTTTCCTCGGCTCCGGCCGGAGCCGAGGCATTAGAGATTCCTGGGTCGGCTCCGATCAGACCATCGGAGCCGACATCTAGAAAGAGATCGAGGTCACCGTCCCTTGGCTCCGTTCATTCGGCCCAGCGTCTCCCCTGCTGTCTGAACGGAGCCACAGATCTCACTCCTCCAGGTCATCGAGGCTCTCAGATCATGACCTCCAGAGGGTAGTGAGTAGACTTTTGAAGTCTGAGGCACTGGCCCAAATGCTCCAGAGTCCGACTCATCAGTCGATGCCTCAACTTGTTCCAATAAATATTCCTCCTCCGACTCCTTTGAGCTCGGAGCCGGGGCATCTCGGGACCGAGACTGTGGTAGCGTCTGAGCCGATACAATTGTCTTCGGCTCCGTCGCCGCTCGATTTCTTCTTTGAAGAATCTCGGCGCTGGGCTTCCTCGTTGGCTCGAGGGTGAGTGGCATCGGACCCTTGTCCGACCCCCCTCTCCCTCTCGGTGCTTCGGCGCTGGTGAGTTCGGCTCCAACATCGGCCTCGGAGCCATCTCTGTCGGTGCCGAGGGAGGTTCTCAGCTTCGGGCGGGGACCTCTGGCTCTGCCGGACAGGGGTGCGTTCGAGGTCATGCGGCGTGTGTTGGAACCTTGTTCGACTCCACAGTCGGCTCCGTCCTCCCCTCCCTCTTCGGTGCCTTTGGTTATGTCGACTCACTCCCTCATCCCAGACCGCAGAGAGCCAGCTCCTCAAGAATCCCCTGTGGGGATCTCATCCTCTTCGAGGCCTCCCTGAATTGGCAGGGGAGCCCCCTAGGAAGAGAAAGTGTAAGAGGAAGCACATAGACTCACCTGAGTCTGTCACCTCTGACACAGATTTAGAGGATTCCGAGGGTTCCCCACGTTCCCCTTCTGAAGATGTCTGTTTCGCAGACATTCTAGAGATCCTGAAACAGAGGGGAAATTGGCCAGCTCTTAACCCTTCGGAGGATGAATCTGTGTATCTTGAGGCGTTTGGCTCTCGCCCTTCCACCTCCTGGGTGTCCCCTTGATCCCCTCATGCAGGTGGTTGCAAAGAAGGCCTGGACGGCTCCTGATTCAGTGGACCCTACCCCCAGGAGACCTTCCAAATTTATAACAGCACCAACTGACAAGCAATTTCTCACAAAAGGTGTTTCTGTGGATGCTATGGTGGTAGCTGCTGCCACCAAGAAGGAACTAGCTGATCCTTCAGTGCCTGTTCATCCCCTAACAAAGAATCTAGGTCTATGGACAGGTACGGGAAGCGGATGTTCTCATCAGTGACCTTTGCTATGCGTTCGCTGAACTACCTATGCCATTTTACTCGTCTTCAAAGAGACTTGATCAAAGAAGCGAGTGACATGTTGAAGGATCCTACGGCTGCGGGTTTTCAAGACAAGATGAACACTCAGCTGGCTACCCTGAACTCCATAGCTAACTCCTCCATGCGCCTCCTTTCTTATGCGGCTGATGGAGCGAGCAGGGCCGCAGGGACAGGTGTGGCCTTACGCAGGCATGCCTGGATGTGGCTATGCAACTTTGCGGACCCCTTTAAAACGTCATTCACTAATTCCCCGTTTGATGGATCATCTCTTTTTGGTCCTCAAGTGAAAGAAACCTTGACTAGGTGCGAGACAGATGGCAAGACTCTTTCTGCCGTCGGAGTCCGTTTTTCTACTCCTTCTAGGCCTTACCCCAAAGGCCAGAAAAGTGGGAAAATGTAGTTCCGCAAACAATCTCAAGGGACTTCGCCTGACGCACAGAGTCGGTTCCCCGCCAGAGGCAGAGGGGGGGGAACAACAATGGTAGAAGTCGCCCTAGAGGCAGGGGGGGTCCGCAGAACCAGGGCAATCGAGAAGCCTTCTCTGATAAGCCCTTTCAGCATCCCTGAGGTGTTGCCCGACTGCCCACCTTCGGAGGCAGTCGGGGGAAGATTGTCACTGTACCCAGAAGCCTGGCTATCCCTGACTCAAGACAAATGGGTACAGTCCATCATTTCCGAAGGCTATTCCATTCCCTTCGTTCGCATTCCAAACCAATCAAAAAATCCCTTCCAGATGTTCCACCCGCTCAAAGGGATCTTGCAGCTTTGGAAATTTCAAAGCTGCTTGCAAAAAGAGCAATTCAGCCAGTTCCAGCAGACCAGCAAGGATCCGGAATCTACTCCAGGTTCTTTTTAGTTCCAAAGAAAACAGGGACTGGAGACCAATTTTGGATCTCAGTATCTTGAACAAGTCAGTCAAGAAAACAAGATTTCGGATGGTCACGCTGCAGTCCATCCTTCCCCTTTTGGGAAAGGGAAACTGGATGTGCTCTATAGACCTTCAGGATGCGTACTATCACATAAAAATGAACAGACGCTCCAGAAGATTCCTCCACTTCAGGCTGGGAACCAGTCATTTTCAATTCAGGGCTCTGCCCTTTGGTCTCACCACTGCCCGCCGGGTGTTTACCAAATGCATGGCAGTGGTAGCTTCTCACCTGAGACGTCAAGGATTCCAGGTGTTTCCATATTTGGACGACTGGCTCCTCACAGCTCCCACCAAGCATCTTCTTCTAATGGCCAGGGACTACACCTTTCGCATTTGTCAAAATTTAGGCATTTCAATAAATTGCGAAAAGTCTGTTTTGTCGCCTTGTCGTACTATTACCTTCATAGGTGCAAATCTAGACACAGTCAACATGTCTGCGAGACTAACAGATCAGAGAATAACAGACATACACAAACTGGTCTCGCTCCTCTTCAGCAGCAACAGAATCAAAGCCAGGTTAGTTCTGAAAGTGCTGGGGATTATGGCGGCTGCCATACCTCTGCTTCCATTAGCCAGATTCCACATGAGAATCCTTCAATGGATGCTCTTCACGCAATGGTCATACCAGCAACTTCCGATGTCCCACACCATTATGATTACGCAAACATGCAGGAATCATCTTCTGTGGTGGATGTCTTCCCCTCAGCTCTTATTGGGAAGACCCTTTGTCTCTTCCCCTCCGGTTGCTACTCTGACAACGGATGCCTCCCTGATCGGGTGGGGGGGGGCATTATCAGGGCAGAACTGTCCAGGGCACATGGCAACCAGCCGAATGCCACTTGCACATAAATGTTCTAGAGATGAGAGCAGTGCTTTTAGCGTTGCAAGCCCTTCAAGACTCTCTTCCCTTGGGAACGATAGCAATCCAGACGGACAATATGTCTGTAGTGTGGTATATCAACAAACAAGGCAGAACCAGGTCCTACCCCCTGTGTCGAGAAGCACTCAGACTGTGGCAATGGGCGATTTCTTCTCAGCGGTTTCTGATAGCAACGCACATCCCGGAAGTCCAATCAAATCGCGGACAAGTTGAGCAGAGCTATCCTCATGCCTCACGAGTGGTCTCTGAAAGACTCTGTTGTGAGAGAAATTTTTCTCAAGTGGGGTCAGCCTTGCTGCGACCTTTTGCTACTCCCCAAAACAGCAAGTGCAGAGATTATTTCACCCTATTCCTTTACCAGGCCAGCCCAGCAGAGACGCTCTAGTCCAAGTTTGGCCCGGGACTTCTGTATGCATTTCCTCCTTCCCACTAATCTCTCAAGTGATACAGAAAGCTATCACTCAGAAGGCCTCGTTGATCCTCATTGCTCCTTACTGGCCTCGACAGGTTTGGTTCCCCTTTCTACATCATTTTCTGTTGGTGCGACCTTGGCATCTGGACCTAGTTCCAGATCTTTTGATCCATCAGTCGGGTTAGTTTCATCGCTCCTTCCCTCTCTGAACCTCACTGCTTGGTTCCTCCAATTCCAACCTTAGCCAGGCTTCCTCAAATATCTCACTCTGTCCGAGATATTTTGATAGCTTCCCATAAATCTTCCACTCGAAAGATTTATTTGAGTAAGTGGAAACGTTGCCTATTGGGCTCAAGGAAGGACATAGATCCTTTCACTGCTTCCATCCAAATGGTCCTTGATTTTCTAGCTGAACTCTTCCATGCAGGTTCATCTCCTTCTACTCTTAAAGTTCAATTGGCAGCTATTTCTAACTTTCATGTGGGCATTTCAGAGTCTGCCATAATGTCCCACAAGCTTTGCAAAGCCTTTTTGAAGGGAGTTTTTCTACTCAGACCTCCTATAAGAAATCCTCCTCCTCCTTGGGACCTAAATTTAGTTCTTAGTTCTTTGATTCTTTCCCCTTCGTACCTGCAGCCTCCTGTTCTTTAAAATTGCTATCATGGAAGACACTCTTTCTGGTAGCTATTACTTCAGCTAGAAGAGTTTCAGAACTTCATGCACTCAGCTGTCGACCTCCTTATCTGTTGTTCCATAAGGACAGGGTATCTTCTGAACCAACCCGTCTTTTTACCTAAGATAGCCTCGTGTCTAACCTAAATCAAAGCATTGACCTCCTGTGTTTTTCCAGAATATTCTAACAGGTCTGAACAAAAATTGCATTGGCTAGATGTTCATCGTCAGTTAAGGTACTATTTGGATAGAACCAAACAATTCAGAAAATCTGACCAGCTGTTTGTCTCTTATGCAGAAGGCAGAAAGGGACTTTCAGTTTCAAAGGTATCATTATCTAGATGGCTAACATCTCTGATTTCCCTTGTTTATGAAATTAGACACCAAAAGCTGCCTAACAAACCTAAAGCCCATTCTACCAGAGCTTTGGCTACTTCTATAGCCTTCCAAGACAGACTGCCTATTGACACCATTTGTGCAGCGGCTACTTGGGCTACTCCTCACGCTTTCATTTCTCATTATAAGTTGGATTTAGCTTCTAGGCATAGCGCTAACTTTGGTTCCACTGTTCTCAAGAGTCTGTTCCGTTAGGCCACCCGGGACAAGGTGCTAGGGATGCGGTCCCATCCAGCAAGAATGAAGGCGAGATAGACAACTTAACATATAAAAGTTATGTTCTTACCATAACGTTCCATGTTAGTTGTCTTCTTCTCGCCTTCTTCTTGCGTCCCACCCTCCTTCCCCCTGGCCTGGACAGACCTAGAGGAGTTTTGATTGTGACTTCTCTTTCTACCACCTCTTTACTTTAGGTATATGCTGCTATGCATATTTTCCTGGATCAGGATGTAGGTCACCCTTCTTTTCTCCCTGGTTTATAGAGGTGGACTTTGTTTATAGTTATTCTGTTACTATTATAAGCTGGGCCTAGCTTACAAACGAGATCTGAGGTAACTCACGCCTAGCATTGTGGGATATAAGGGGAGCCTCGAGCCGGTGGAACCAACTCTCGAGCTTTTAGAGTGGCCGAGTCGGAGCCGAGGTCGGCTCCGAACCCATCCAGCAAGAAGAAGGCGAGAAGAAAACTAACATGGAACGTTATGGTAAGAACATAACTTCTATTTTTCACGGGTGGTAGGTATGTACCTCCGCAGTGTCATCACCACTTATGTACCTTATGAAAAGAATAATGCCCCTGTGGAGAGGAGTGAAGATTTGGATAGTCTAACCAGGTAATACATTATGATATACCTATATATGTACTTTTACAATAGATCTGTCAAACATCAGTAGTAATCTGTTTGCATTTTCTTTGCTGTACAGGTTTGTCCACCTTCTGACACTGACATGGCTTCATGACCAGGAGAACGACAAGTGAGAGTGTGGGTATGTGGCCATTCCTACATTCACTGGGCTGCCAGCCATGCCTCCGAAAATGAAAACCAGTACAACTTGAGCTTCTCCACATCCAGTCTGAACGTATACCGGATTGTAAGAAGAGGTATGCATTGGAGCAGAGTACTGCAGTTGTTGGAAGAAAAGTGTTCCATCTACCGTGAGCCCGACATCCTTGTGTTGCACATTGGAGGGAATGATGTCATCAGTCAACCACTGGAAGGCTGCGGTTTCAAATCAGAGCAATTTTTGAACACCTGCAGTCGTGGTGGCCACGTTGTCATTTTGTGTGGTCTGACATAATTCCTCGACAGATGTGGAAAACAGCAAACTGTCAATGGGCAGTGTACAAGGCCAGACGTTTACAGAATGGGTTCATGCATGGCTTGATACACAGGGTTGGGGGATCTACAATCTGTCCTGACAGCATCACCACAAAAGATGTTCACCTGTTCAGAAGGGATGGCGTTCACCTAACTGAGGAATGCATTGCCTTGTTCTTGACTGACCTCCACAATGGCATGAGGAGAGCTATGCAGGATTGGCAATATGCAGCTTGTGAGAAGAATGGAAAACACCCATGACCAAGTAGGGACCAGTATGGTAAGTAAAACTTTATTATGAAATGTGTTGTGTAAAATATATTTTTATGAGTTTGGCAAATAACTATGGTAAGAAGCTGGTGAAGATGCTGAAAAAGAACAACTGTTTTAGGAGAGTGCTAGCATGTACAATCAAATATGTATTGTATGTGTATATGTATAGTATTGATAGTTCCAACATGTAAAATAATTGGGCCCGTATGTTGTACACATGTGCAGATATCAAAGTTTGTTTGGAATTAGGTTATGGAAATTATGATTTTTTTTTCATAATTTGGTAAATAGCACATTCAGATGCTCCCTTGCAAAGTTAAGTAATACCTCATTTTGAAGACCGTACTGATAGTTCTAACATGGTAAAAGAATGGTGCCTGTATGTTGTACTCATGTGCAGATATCAAAGTTTGTTTCGGACTTGGGTTATGGAAATTATGATTTTTTTCATATGTTTGGTAAATAACTTTGCAAGGGAACATCTGAATGTGCCAAGTAATACCTCATTTTGAAGACAGTATTGCTGGTTCCAACATGGTAAAAGAATTGTGCCTGTATGTTGGACGTGCAGATATCAACGTTTGTTTCGGACATGGGTTATGAAAATTATGATTTTTTTTTCATATTTTGGTAAATAACTTTACAAGGGAGCATCTGAATGTGCCAAGTAATACCTCATTGTGAAGACAGTATTGATAGTTCAAACATGGGAAAAGAATAGTGTCTGTATGTTGTGTATGTTGTACTCATGTGCAGATATCACAGTTTGTTTTGGACTTGGTTATGGAAATTATGATTTTTTTTTTCATATTTTGGTAAATAACTTTGCAAGGGAGCATCTGAATGTGCCAAGTAATACCTCATTGTGAAGACAGTATCGATAGTTCTAACATGGGAAAAGAATAGTGCCTGTATGTTTTACTCATGTGCAGATATCAAAGTTTGTTTTGGACTTAGGTTATGGAAATTATGACTTTTTTTCATATTTTGGTAGCTAACTTTGTAAGGGAACATCTGAATGTGCCAAGTAATACCTCATTTTGAAGGCAGTATTGCTGGTTCCAGCATGGTAAAAGAATTGTGCCTGTATGTTGGACATGTGCAGATATCAACGTTTGTTTCGGACATGGGTTATGAAAATTATGATTTTTTTTTCATATTTTGATAAATAACTTTGCAAGGGAGCATGTCAGCGTGCCAAGTAATACCTCATTTTGAAGACAGTGTTACTCCTTACAACATGGTAAAAGAACCGTGTCTGTGCACTCTACACTTGTACAGAAACCACAGTTTATTTAGTCTTGTACGATTATGAAAATTATACATTTACAATACTTCTCATTATTATGCCCATATCTTTGCAAGGGAGCATGGTGATCACACAAATGATGCATCATTTTGAAGCTGCCATTCAGATGCACAACTTCTACACTGATATGTAGGCTCTGTCTGTTACAGGTGATGAGATGTTATGCTTTGTTTATTTATGAATTATGAAAAATATTATATTAATCATATTTCTGAATATCTCAAGAAAGGAACATCACACAGTAATGGTTAAGGTATTATTTTAAAGCTGACATTCATACTAACAAATTACATTCAAATTGTATGGGTCTGCATGGTACATTGATCAAGATATTATGCTTTGTTTTTCCAAAAAGGTAAAAAAATATGCACAATATCAGCATTCCTTGCCAAATATTTAATAATGACTTTCATATACACTATCAACATTTACACTGTTGGAAAGGTCAGTGTCTGCTGAACAGCTTTCGTGTTTACATTTTTAGTCTAGCTCTTATAGTTAAAGAGTTATGAACATTTGTTTTCTGCATGGTATTACAAATGGATTTTCTGAAAATGAGCTCAGGCTGCACTGTTGTTCCTATGGTGGAATTAAGCAGGCAGCTTTTCCTGAGCTCCTTCGGAGTGAATGAGTTAAGGGCTGTGACTGTTCGGCACACTGGCTTTGTGAGCTATGTGTTGCACGTGTTTTGTTTTGGGGTAGTGGTTGCTTGGGTGTCTGCTTTGGAGGTCTCTGCTGCTTAGGCAGATTTTTATTTAGAGCCTCCGAGTATGTTTTTGTGTGTTTATGTGTTTGGTTTGCTGTTGTGGTAGGTCTATGTGAGACTGGAATTGTAGTGAGTGTGGTTTCCTTCTCCTCCTGACTGGTTACGCCAATACTGAGTTGAGAGAGCTTAGCCTCCAGTTTGGCTACATGGTTGCATCTCTCATATGTGTTGGAATTTGTTGGGAGGAGGAGAGGGTTGTCTGTGTACATGAGGCAGTTGTAACATTGCCTCAAGATTCCCAGATTCACCAGCTGGACCGGAGAGGAGATTGACAACTGACCTTTGGACATGCTAGAATAGTATTGGGGATTCCTTTATAATTGAAAAAAAGGGCCAATGGGGAACAAGGTACTTAAGGGGAGTTTGTGAGGGTGTAGTGCTTTTTAATTTTTTTAGTGCTGACTTATATAATTGCTTTAGTGAGCAAGTGCCAGGTAACTTAAATGCAGTGTGTTACAGGTAACTTAAATGCAAAAATGACAAACAGTAACTTTCTTTCAAGTGAAACAAGGAAATAAGTACAGTAAGCAGTGCAGATATCACTAGGGATCCACAGAAGCGCTGAAAAGCCGCGTTTTAGGTGGAATTAGCATTTCAGGGAAATAATAACAAGCAAACAAACGGCAAGCATACAAACGAAGCTAGATTCAGCAGGCCTGGATCTAGTCTATGCTACAGCAAACAAGGTGTACCAATTTCAGTAAGAAGCAGTTCAAATATGCAGGCACTATAAGCCTTTAACCAGAAATTCCCAGCTCAGAAGGGCAGAGTCCAGCCTCTCCTCCCACAAGAGTGCAGACCACAAACCCTCTTAATGTAAAATAACTGGCCTGAAGCCCAAGTGCTTAAACCAGAATTAATACACTTTTAGAATAACAGACACTGAGCCCTCAATCGGCAGTTCCCAACTTAGAAGGATGTAAGCTACCTGTTCTGCCACTACAGTGCAGACCACAAACCACCTTAATGTAAAACAACTGGTCTGAAGCCCAAGTGCTTAAACTAAAAGGCTTAGAATGAGTTACACGAAGCAGTAATAAATACAGTTGAGTACTTATAAGATGACACAAAAGCAAAATAAAGTAGGAAGAAACACAAATACAGTAAAAGCAGATAATTTTTTTTTTTTTTTTTGAGTGAGCGAATGAGATGGGCCTAGGAGTTACAGGACAGAAACAAGTGCAAAAGCAGGCCTTCAAATCAGAAAGCTGAGCGAGATGGAAGTCCGCCCAAACGGCCAATAACTACAAATTCTGGGCCAGAACCACTCCTTACGTGGTAGACAGGTTACCTAATGCTTACCACTCCCACTGATAAGCTAGAAGGCTTCCTTCCAACACAGAAAGGCTTGGGGGGCTCAGAAGCTTACAAACAGTCCTAGATACAGCAAATCTGTATCTGGAACACTAACTACAGGAAAGGTAGGAAACAGGCTTACAATTTTTTTTTTTTTTTTTTTTTTTTTCAGAAAAGTAGCAAAAACAGTAGTAAAAACAATTCACATGCAGTGCAAGCTGGCACACTTGAGTATGTAGCAATGTTAGTCCACACACAGTTTGAGAAAATGTAAGGACTAAAAGCAAGTGCAGAAAGGGTTTATTAGGTAGAATGCGGTAAAGAGATGGGACTGGGGGAGTGTCCTAGATCAAATCTACAGTGGGGCGGGCACTGCAAAAGCCACCAAATTTAAACTACAACCAAGAACAGGGAGGGGGGGTGGGGTGGGGAAGACAGTTTCAACAGAGATGTGAGGAATCACCGTGCAAATTATAAAACCAAAAAAATATATATACTGATCTCTGTATATTTGCAGAACAGTAAGACAACAGATATCTAAGCAACAATTTAGCTCTATAATATAGAATAATACCGAAAAATATACTCAGCTCTATATATTTGCAGATAGTCTTGTAAGGCTGTCTCTCAGCACACAGGTTCCAGTTTAAATGCAGGCTGTTATTAACAGGTCAAATTAAGGGAACCTTGAGTTAAGCAACACACAAGCTATAAAAACAAGTTATATCAGCTG
>NC_056733.1:249352456-249391600 GCF_019279795.1 Protopterus annectens | reverse complement strand
TCTTGTCTGACTCCTTCTGCCTTGCTTGCATCCCAGCCTGCTCCCACAGCCTTGATCCTTATCTCATTCTTTTAAACTCTTTTTTTTCCTTAGGCTTCATTACAGCCAGGGAGTTTGAGAGCTCTGGGTTTGATTAGATCCACCATCCGTATGCTCCCCTCTGGCCAAACTTCACATGAGGAAGTTTCATTTTTCCTGAAGTCAGTTTGGCTTCAACACTCATCCCCTAGAATTTTTGGTCCCTCTTCTACCTTGTCTCAAGAAGGAGCTACACTGGTGGATCCAGCAGTTGTCCCAGCTGTGGGTGGTGCAGTGGTACAGAGGTTAACATTGTCGCCTCATAGCAAGTGCTTCTCTGGTTTGATTCTTGACTGGGGTGCCTTTGTGCGGAGTGTGCATTCCTTCCTTGTATCCATGTTGGTTTCCTCCAGATACTCCAGTTTCCTCCTACATGCCAAAGACCTGCATCTAGAGTGTTTCTCCCTGGGCCTGTGTTGAAAGTAGGATCTGTACAAGTTATATTTTCCCAGCCAGCAAATGTTAAATAAACAAATATATAAGTAAATCCAGGGCTCCCTTTTCATTCCCTAATTCCTTCTAAGGAGCTATTCACAGATGATTCAGGTGTGGGGTGGGGAGCAGCTTTTGGCTGCTTTAAGGTGCAGGGGGTGTGGTCTCGTCTTCCAAATAAGGAGCACATCAGTGTCAAAGAGATGACAGCCCTTCTGCTGGCTTTTCGGACTTTTTATTCTCTCTTCTCCCCAGGACTACTCAAGTTGTTTACAGACAACAACACAGTGATGTGGTATGTAAACAAACGACAGGTGTGGGATGGGTGGCAAGGTCTTCTTTGCTGGTTGGCATCCTGGTATGAGAACTGGCTATCCAGTATCAAGTGACTCCTCTTCAGGCAGTTTACATTCCCTCAAGCCACTCTGTGCAGGTCCTTAACTCAACCCCATAAATGGATGCTTCACAGGGATGTGTTTATGGACATTGTCCACCAGTGTGGTACTCTAATAGACCTATTTGCCTCCCCTCTAAACAGACAACTTCCTCTGTTTTGTGCCAGAGTCCCAGATATCCTGGTGTGGAAGCTGGATGCCCTTTCTTTTTCTTGGAAGGGGATGTTGCTTTATGCTATTTCTCTCTCTCCCCTCATTCCAAAGGTCCCGTTCAGAATCCAGCAGGACACCCCCAAAACCTTGTTGGTGACTCCCTTTTGTCTGAGAGAGCATTGGTTCCCTTTCTGCCTTTAGCCATGGCCAATCACTTCAAGTTAGCTCACAGGGTGGACCTACTCACATAAGACGATATCTCTCATCCATCCCCACCTTTCCACTCTTCAACTGACTCTGTGGGTGATAGGATTTTGATTCTACATAAGAACTTTTCTGAGGACGTTCTTAGAGTCCTGCAGGAGGCAAGGAAACCCAATACTAGGAAATCCTACTTCTCCATATGGAAGAGGTTTTCTGTTTGGTGTCTGTTTTGTAATTTGGATCCATTTTCTGTGGATGTTCCATTGGTTCTCTTATCTGTGTGAATTGCTGAATGCTGGGTTGGCTTATTTTTCTGTTAAGGTCCAGTTATCTGCTATCTCTGCTTGTCTGCCCTTATCTCCTCCTTTAGCTTCTAGAGTTCAAGCTAAAACAATTCCTTAAAGGCATTCTTCATATTGGGCCTCCCAAGGAAGCCTGTTCCTTCTCCATGGGTCTTAATTTTGTGTTGGAAAAATTGACTCTAGGTCCTATGTGCCTGTAGCTTCATCTTCTTTGCAACATTGCTCTTGGAAGACTTTTCTTTTGTTAGCCCTTACTTCTGCCAGACTGGTGTCTGAGCTTCAAGCCCTTATGGCTTGTCCTCCTTTTTTTTGGTGTTTCATGAGGACAGGGTGTCATTGCTTACTAATCCTCCTTTTATGCCCAAGATGGTGAATGAGTTGTCCCTGAATCAGTCTACTCATTTGCTCACTTTCTTTCCTTCTCCACAATCTGCTAGAGAGAAGGTGCTGCACACATTGGGTGTACATAGACAACTCAGATTTTATTTGGGTAAGACTAACACCATTAGGAAATCTGATCAGCTGTTTTTCTTTCATCCCAGGTCCTTGAGATTAGCTGTACCCAAGCAGACTGTTTCATCTTGGATCTCAAAATGTATTTCTTTTTGTTATTCTTTTCATCGTAAAAGCCTTCCTTATTCTATTATGGCACATTCTACTAGAGCTGTGGCCTCTTCTGGTACTTTTTCAAGGGTTTGCACACTAACTCTATTTTTGATGCAGCTACCTGGACTTCTGTCCATAGTTTTACCAGTCACTACAAGTTGGGTGGAGTTTCCAGAGCTAGAGCTGGTTTTGATAGGTCCATCCTTCATGGCTTCCTAGAGAGCTCTGCTGGTCTTTTCTTCTTGAGTTTTGGCACTCTCCCTAATGTAAAGAATACTGCAACAGTGAAATGGAAGGAAATATTGCAGTTGTGTAAAATCTTACCATAATGGTAGATGTCCTTCATTTCACTGTTGCAGTATTCACTCCCTCCCTCCCCCCTTCCTCCCCCTGGTCCATTTGTCTTCTGGATATACTGGTTACCGCTTGGTTTTCCTTGAACTGGCATTCCTACTGGAGCTTTCATTTCAGAGGATGGTATGTCCAGATATTACCTTTATGCCCTACACTACACAAGGAGCATACACGTAACGTAAGGCTTACTTTAAAGCAACCTAAGACTTTGTTATACTGGCTGGACATCAGACTGGCTGCCTTAGCCAGGGGATCCCTATTGTGAAGAGTACTGCAACAGTGAAGAGAAGGACATCTACCATTATGGTAAGATTTTACACAACTGTGCTTTATCACACATGAATAAGATGATATGGGGCAAGGTAGGTCTTGGGTGAAACCAGTGACTAACCTTTTTCAAGTTTCTAAACCTGCCTTAAGTGTGTATGATTATGCTGATACTGTTTTCAGGGATACTGCTTTTGCCATTGTTTTAAGATTTATTTGGTTATGTAATCAAAACTTTTCAGATTACTTAGAAATTTCGAGTTCGCCTTTAGAGACTGAAGTTTTATTGGTTCCTGCTGTGGGATGGGAGATGAAAATTAATGCAAGGAGTTTTTAGGATTTTTCAGGTCCCGAGATTCTTCCCTTCCAAATCTTGTACCCCTTTCAAAGGACAAAACAAGCAGGGAATGCAGCCTAATAGGCAGACCCCCAAGTAGAAATTGCAAGAGGGTAACCCCAAATCCAGAAAAGGAAATTTCCCTAAAATGGGTCAGACACCAGCTTCAGAATGACTGCTATAGACCAGGTCACCTCCCCCACTCCTCATGCTCCTACTTATTTAAACCTTTTCATTGTACAACCGAGTGCTCTAGCTTGGTGTCCAATCATTTCAGACACATGGGATTTTAAAGAAGATTCAGGAAGGTTACAGCTGGCAATGGGTAGATTCTATTCCTCCTTTCAAGGGGATTCACCCTCGCCCTCCAAACCAAAAAAGAGCTGTTCCTCATATGCTCAAGAAGGTGTCACAGAACATGTTCCTGCAGAATACTTTTGAAATTGAGTATTATTCAATAATGTTTCTGGGTTTAAAAAGGAGCACTTATGGAAAACTGCTTTTGGATCTCTTCATTCTTTCTATGTGAAGGTTCCAACATTTTAAGATGCTGACCCTTCAGTCAGTGCTGGCATTTCTCCTAGACCACTCTTATGTTATAGATGTCAAGGATGCTTGCCATCACATTTAAATAACACACAAATTCAGGAGATTCCTATGATTTTCTGTATCTGGATCACATTAACAATTCTCAGCATTACCCTTTGGGCTATCTACTGCACCAAGAGTGTTTACAAAGTGTGCAACTCCTGTGGTGACTTACTGTAGACTGCAGGCTATCCACATTGTTTAACAAGAAGATAGCCAGAGGCTGAGGAATTCAAAACTCTTTATTAAAACAAAAAATGGGGGTTAAAAAAAAGATAAGGTTATCCATGTTCCTTATTTAGAAGGCGTACTTATTTGTGCAGAGTCTTTTCCCAGATGCTGGAAATCCTTAACAAATGCTTCATCCCTCCTCGTACATCTGGGATTTCCAGTAAATGTACAGAAATACTTTCTGACTTCATCACACAAGATTGTGTTTTAGGGTGCCTTATAGACAGACTCATACAAATAACATTTCCCTCAAGCCAGAGTAGAAAGGTTTCATGAAGTTTTCCTGAACTTTTCTCATCTGACTCTAGCTTCATCCAGATAATTTCTACAAATTCTAGGCCTTGTTGCTTCTATGATACCACTGGTACCACTTGCCAGTAGGGTTGTCATCCCCTCTGTTTTTTTCCCGACTATCCAGAAATCAAATTGATTCTCCTGTAGTCCGGCAAACACTGTACAAACTCTGGTATTCTGTTTCAAAAAAGGAAAGACTGTCTGAGTTTGTAAATCGGATGATTTACTATGCTTTTTTACAGAAAAGCATAGTACATCAGCCGAAAGCAGGAATTAGGAATGAAAAAAGAGGGCGTTTCCTGCCCGATGTCACTGTGGTGTCATGAAATGGGCAGTGTGTGAGCAGGAGAAAGGGCGGGGGTGGGCGAGGATACTGGTGATGCGAGGAGTGTGGCCTTACTCTGGTTTTAGCCACAATGAAAGGTGGCAACCCTACTTGCTACGCTGTAAATGAGAATGATTCAGTGGTTCCTAAGAACATATGGACCCAGCAGCTTCACCCTCTAGAGTTTCAAATGCCAGGGCTGGGATTTGTAAAGCTAGAACTACAGTGGTGGAGGGAACAGGTGGCTCTCAATCTAGGACTTTTTTTTCCCCCTCTTTCTACCCCAGCACAATTGGTCTTGACAGACTTCAGATTTAGTTTGGAGTACAGTTTCTATGTGAGTAAATGTACAAGGCCTGTGGAACAGTTCAGACAGATAAAAGCACATAAATGTCAAAGAAATTCTGGCTGTGATTCAAGCTACAAAGGCTTTACATCATCTTGGGCAGTCCGGTCCTGTTCAGGAGATTACAGGCTACTTGCTCCACTGTGGTATGCTACTTAAACAAGGGGTACCAAGTCATACTAACTGTGCTACTTGGCAGTGATGGCTTGGGAGTTGGCTCTTTAACACTTCCTTAATTATTCAGGCCTCTTAGTTTCTGTCACAGTAAAACATAGTGGCAAGCCAACTCAGCCACACTGAACAGATCCTGGAGAAACCCTCAAGTGAAAACTCAATTCAGAGGTATTCCAGGAATTGGTCAGATGTGTGACTCTTTTCAAAACAGACAGGCAAATTCTGTTTCAGGAATTCTTGTAAGCAGGCTTGGAGAACAGATATTCACTTGTCCCCCTGGTTGGGGTGTTCCTATATGCTTTTTCATCCTTTCTCTTGACTTCCGAGGTACTTCTGAAGATTCAGAAAGATTTACCAAAAATTCTTGTGGTGACTGCCTTTTGGCCCAGGCAAAATTTGTTCTTCCTTTTTACAGAATTGGCCAAGGGCAATTATCACAATCTTGCTTACAGTCTGTATCTACTCATACAGGGCAAGGGCCGTTTGATACACCTCCAACATCAGGCAACTGCACCTGATTACCTGGATGATTCAGTTTTGATAACTTTTAGGCACCTTTTTCACAAGAACGTGTAACAGGTACTAAAGGAGGCAAGAAAGTCTGCTACTAGAAAGTCATATGTTGGCAAATGGAAATTTATTTTACAACTGTATAGCCAATAACCATGGTCCCAGTAGGGAGTTTGCAACTCTGGTGCTTAAATATTTGTGTGAGTTACTATCATTTTGGCCTTTCATATGCTTCTATCAAAGTGCATTTAGCAGCTATTTCAGCTTGTTTGCCCATATATCACACACTTTCTTCCATTTTTATGGTCTAACAGTTAATGAAGGGGGTGTTAATGTGAGATCTCCTGCAACCAAATACTTCTGTATTGGTATCTCACTTTTGTGCTGGAGAAACTGTCTTTGTCACCCTTTGAACTTTTTTGTTTGGCTGACCTGTGGTTCATTACTTGGAAAACTGTTCTACGTGCTGCTCTGACATCTGCAAGGTATGTATCTGAGTTGCAAGCTGTAATTGTAGGAGAACCTTATCTGGTCTTCCATACAGAGAAGGTCAGTCTGTGGACTAACTCACATTCATACCCAAGGTTGTCTCAAAATTTCAGTTGTAATCACGCCATCGGTCTCCCAGTTTTCTATACAAATCCAGTAAACAAGAAGGAATGGATTCTTGGGGTCTCCCTATTGAAATACAGAGTGCAGAAAAGCTTAAAAAAAAGACCAGGAACACAGGAAAGTATGAAAGTCACTCTTAAACTTCTTTTTGCAGGGGGAACCCCCCCTCCCCAACATCTCTCTCAACCTCAGAATGTATATATACCAACTCCAAGCTCTGCAGACCTCTGAGAAAAGGGAATATTCCGAGAAATGACATCTCAGACTTGCATAAGTCCATTATTTCACCATTCAGTCTCTTGAGTTTCGGGACTCACTCTAGTGGATCCCAACATTTCAAGTGGTTACGCAACTCTGGTTTTACCTTGATGGAACTAAGTCCTTCAGGAAAGCTGACCAGCTGTTTATTTTCTATACTGGGACTAAAAAATGTCAACCAGTGTATAAACAGACCGTTTCTAGGTGGTTGCCCTCTTCTGTTGTGTTTTTTGTTATTCCCCCCCCCCCATGGCAAAACTATTCTAGGCAGGGTTAGGGCCCATTCTATCAGGGCCTTGTTGTCTTGATGACATATTGGAATATGGTGGACTCTAGAAGCACTCGAGGCAGCAACGTGGTCCTCTGCCATAAAGTTACAAAGCGTGGGAAATTGGATTTCTTCTCTAGGTCTGGAGTAGGCTTTACAAGGACCGTCCTCCAGGGGCTCTTGGATCCTTTTCCTTCCTTCCTGACAGGTTGTTTAAGCTTTGGTAATCTACCCAAAGTCTGCTGCAGAAGTAAGAATGATGAACATTTATATAATCGTGTAAGTTGCACATAGCCATAACAGTAGGTGTTTAAATTCTTCAATGCTGCAGTATCTGCAACCACTTACCATCCATCTTGTTGCACATAATTGGTATGGGTTGTAACTTTTGCTGTTGAGATGATGGTGGTGGTTGTGATTAGTTTTTTTTTTTTTTTTCCCACTGGTTACTGTAGTTACGGTTAGTTCAGGATGGGTTCCTTGTTTCTCTTTTTGGGCTAGGAAGTCCTGAAGATTTTTAGTCACTCTGGCTGTTTTATAGTTCCCTCCAAAAGGGATTAGCCTGTAGAAATCCAGAATGACTACGCGGGGGGGTGGGGGGGGGTGTGTGTGTGTGTAGAGTTTTAGAAAGACTGGGCGGGAGCTGTATCCTTAGGATACAACACACAGACTACTGCAGCAGTGAAGAATTTGAAGATCTACTGTTATAGCAAGTACAACATGCACAACTATACTTTTTTGTTTAATGTTCATGAAATTACATTTCTGCAGAACATTCAGTTTAACCTGTGAAATGTATGTAAAGTGTAGCAGATAAATAAGGTGTACATTACTTTAGGTATGGTATTGAGACAATGGGATGAGAGCCTCCCCCCAATGTTGAGAGATGGCATTCATCTATTTGCAGAGAGTTATAATCAACTGCAGACAGTTTCAGTCCTGTCATGGAGCTGACTTACTTTGGAACAAAATGGAGGAAAGGATTCCAGAAGCCTTAAGTTACCTGAAGCTGTTTTGCAACAAAATGTTTTGGAGTAGCTAAGCTTAATATATTTTTTGAATTGTACCTGTAATCATAAAATAGTGTAGGTAATGAACATGGGCAGCCAGCGGTAACTATATACCTGTAGTTGTGAGGGGATTTAAATTTAACTGGTAGCCACTGCTATGCCATAGCTGTTGTACTTGCATTTTTATAGATTATGTTAAAACTAATTTCTGCTATTTGTGCCGTTATTCTTATTTTGTGTTGATACTGACTGTGATTTGTTCAAATTATTGTCCTTAACAAATTGTTTATAGATAGCGCTGGGTTTTTCCATTGTCTTGAGCTATCGGAACAACAACTGGACAAACTGGAGAACTTGAGCTTTTGTAGGTTGACATCTCAAAACTCCTTTATTTCATTTATCAGGTCCCCCAAACGGGGCTGTCTTCCTGTGACTAATTCCATTGACAGGTAAGTAAAAGTCCCTGAAGCAGTGATTTTCAGGCAGGGTAGTCAAAACTTCACTCCTTGAAGTGTTTCATTAAAGAAGTGTCTTGTATGATATCCTGTTTTCCCCTTAGTGAATTGAGTACAAACATCAACTGTATCCTGTATGTCATAACTGCTGCCTAGAATCTAATTATGCTGTTCAGTTTTTGTGACAGTAATATGATTCCATTAGTATTTTAGGAGCCTGTATCAAAAATTGGAATATGAATAAACTGCTCAGAATCAATGTAGCAGAATTTTATTTCTGGCCTGTTGGTATGTCATTGTTATCTCTCTGTACTGCCTGAGTTTGATTAGTGACTTGGGCAACGGTGTTCATTTAGGACAGCTGGCTTCCACAGTGTCATCTGGAGGAACCTGGTGGCATGCAAATCACAATGCTAAATTAATATGTGCAGCAGGGGTCACACTTGGAATTGTGTGCATGTGCATACTTCTTGCATTGCTGTGTCTTGTGCCTTAAACATTAAAGGAGCAGCTGGATAGGGCATAAAACAGAAAACACACCCCTACAGCTTACTAACTCCTGGGTCTTGAGCCTTGCAATCATTACCACCAAGAGAGTTAGTGTACAATACAGGACTTGTAGACCCTTGGGACTGGAATTCAATTGTATTTAGACTAAAAAAATAAATTAAACTGACACAACTGTTTAATGTATAATCCACTGCAGAAATATATTTATTGTTTGTCTCAGAAGTGACATTAATTTAGTTTCATACATCTGATCATTGTTCTCTTTCTCTACCTTTATTTACAGAGTGGATCTTTGGTGACATTCATAGGCTTGCAGTTTTCCCTGATGTGGGCCTGCCTTGTGAATATAACCTTTGTAGAACAATGTACCCAGTTTTTAGCAGACTGAGATTTACCATTATTTCTGTAAAACCAACACCTCATACACTCCACTATCCTAAGTGGTGCTGAAGGTTGAGGCCATCACTAGACTAATCAGATTTCAAGCAGATGATTCTGCAGGACATATAGGACTCATGTTTCAAGTCAATTAAGACAGCTGAGCAAATTTTTTTCCTCTGCTTGTGCTCTGTTAAATTGGACTGAATCCAGCTCTTGGTCTGGGCAGAGTCCTAGTGTCCTCTCAAGTTGTTCCTTGGCATCTTTGAGAACAGATCTTTTTATTGGAATAAATATGTCATACCCTTAAGATATTTTGAAATTCTCTACATATTTTCCCACTTAGACTATTCATTGAAATGTGTTGATTTCTTGCCTCATTAAAAAATGTAATCTACCCAATTAACTTCCTGATTTCTAAACCTGATGAGTGCCTAAAAGGGAAACTGGTCCTGCTCCCAGATATTACCTGGAGCCAGAGCATCAAGTTGACCTTCATACTTTGTGCAGGTTTTAGCAAGCCCTCTCTGGAAAAAAAAAGGAAGAAATACCCCTTTTCTTATTGATTGAGAAATAGAACCTCATTAGGTAGTCTTTCTGCCAGGGCTTCTGCAGGGTGTATTTCAACTCCTGACTGGGGGAGGAGCATCCATTTACAGTGAGGACAAGGTTTACCTAGAAAGTAAAGCAGCCAAGTTTTGCATGTAGGTGAATGGACTTATGGACTACGTGGATTTGGGGGAAAAAAATCAGTTTTCTGCATTCAAGAGTAGATACAGAACTCAGAATTGCTTTTCCAATGCTCATTAAGGGGAACAAAGACCCTTAATATACTTCCAACCCAGAAGGATCTGAAGAAACAGAGCAGGGGCTAAACCTATACCCTGAAGGCTATTTCCTTCTTAGAAGCTTCTGGATATAAAAGGACCTTTTTCTTTTTAGGAGAAAAATATCATTTGACCTTCTTGATATTTTTGATGGACACTAAACTGTTGCAAGTGATTTTTTTCTGCATTGTCAGTGATGTACAGAACTTTTAATGACTGCCTATTCGTTACTTTGTTAATTTAATATTTTTTACTAGTGTAATAAATTCTTTTTTTTTTTTTTCCCAGACCCGGTCTGGTGCTTGCAAGCTGTTAATTCTTAACTGACCCTAGAGCATTAGACTTTGAAAGAGAAAATCAGTTATGAGCCAACTGATTTTCCACCCCAGTCCCTGATGCAGCTATACAGACCAACTGTGTTTTTGATAGTATACTATTTGTTTTGACAATGCCACTTAGTTGTTCATTAGAACATTACTCTTGCCATTGTTGCTTGAGCATTATTGTTTGAGGTGGCATTCTCTTATGTGCTGCTGCCCACACCACACATGAAGAGTATGCCAGTTCTGAAAGAGTACTGTGTTTCAGATTCTTGGAGCTCATTTTCTCCTGGAGAATGGGCTAGACATGTTTTTCAATACCGGTCATTAATCATGCTTTCACTGAGGTGCATTGAACTCTGAATGAGGGAGACCTGCATCTATTGGAGTTCGTAACAAATTGTAGGTAAACTTCGTGATCCGTAAGCTCAGTAGGCTATATCCAGGCAATACAGTGCTCTGTTGAGATGTGCCCGGGAGCTCCCAGTCTCCCATTTGAACTATGCCTTAATTTTGTTCCTGATGTCAAGACCCACTTAATGCAGAGAAGCCAAAAAGTACTGTAGGAGTCTTTCTTAACCTCAGGATGTTTGGTCAAGAAGCATTTTTAAAGCAGTTGTTCATTTTCTATGCTTATTATGATGTTTGGAAATATACATAATAATGGCGATGAGGAGCAAGCCTCCTCCACAGACTCCTCTGCTGAGTACTACAAATTTAATAAATGCTCAGGGCTGTGACACAGAAGGGCAAGTGGTCTCAAGAGGCTATCCTCTCCCTTCAGAGATATGTGCAGCAAACATGCCAAGCAGTGGATCGGACTCCCTCCATGATCTCACCAGGTGTTAGCAGTTTCTGGGACATTAGTGAACAAAACTGGCCTGCTGAGATGTGGCTACACCTATTCCAATGATGGCTGTTAGGCTATACATCTGATGTAGGGATTATGTCATTCTAAGCATTCCTTTATATCCCCCACCCCTTTTTCTCCTCCCATTTTATATGCTAGTATCCTACAAAACACCTTTGTCTAACATCATTTATTATTATCTGTATTGTAAATGCTTTGTACATGCTGTATATCCTGCTATTGCCGGTACATATTACTTAGTGTTTTTCACTACTGAATTGTATTACAAGTCTCTCTTCTCTGAGATGATCCTGAAAGTCCTCAGTTGTAGTCAGTGTTCTACCACGATTAACAAATGTAAAGTTAAAATGTCTTTTGGGTGGAAGATCCCTGCCTTGGCTAGACTGTACATATGCATTTTATAAAGCTTTCCATCAGCCAGATCGATCATTCTTTGGACAAGGCTTTTGACTGCAGATGATGTAAGGAAGCAGGTGTTGATAATCTCAACCCTATTTTTTAGGGTACTGAGTGACCAGATAAGAGACCTGCTGGACATGGCAGTTGAAAATGCATACTCCGTCCCCTTTTACACCAACTGCTGACACATTGTCTGAAACTAGAGGATAACTTCATCCCTGATAGCATAAAAATGGAAAGAGGCCACCACGAAGGATTCACTGTTTATTAGAGAGAAAATAACATAAAAGATGAGCGCTTTCGCATGCACTACTGCATGCTTCTTCAGATCTAATGCACAAAGGAGCAAGCTTCATTTATATACCTAGCTAAAGTAGCTACTCCTACCAAAAAATCAATTGGTCAATTAAACAATTAAACAATTAATCAATCAGTTCACTCCTTTCAATGAATACAACTGCATATATAGTATTCATCCAATGTTAAAAAATAGTATATATACATATTTTTAGTACCAAACCCACTTAAAAACTTAGGAGCTAGCTATCTAGCAATTAACTTGTGTCATGAAACATAAAAAGCTCATAAAAACGCTACAAGTAACTCCACAGCCCCTAATATAATAAGAAATCTTTGTTAAAAACAACATCAGGCATAGTGGATAACAATATGAAACAGCAATGCTGGTGTATACAAGTTATTATAAATTAATATAACAATCAAGCAGAAACTGGCCTGTAACTAAATGCATAAAAACTAAATACATACAAACATCTTTCTAATAAATAGCGTTATATGCATTATACATATTATATACAGTACTGGTATATAGAAAGATAGATGTAAAACACAAACTTAGAAAATACTTAAAATGCTTAAAATAAGCATGATATGTCAACCTTGCAAAAAAGAAGGCTGAAACACAAGTGTAGACATATTCCTGCATATATATAAAAATATATATATGTGTATAGAGGTACATATGCAAGTACATAACTAACATCACTAAAAGTAGTGGTGTTACTATCATAATGTGTAAAAAAAATCAGGATGGTTAAATACAACACCCAAGTATCTATATGAACTCTTGATGAAATGCCTCAAAAAAAGGGGGTCACAAAGCCTCACTGATCAACACTATCTGGAAGTAAAGTTAAATATCATGTAGAGATGAATGTGAAAGAGGAACACCTCCTATAGATAGCCACTGATGCTAGAAAGTACATGGAATCAAAGTACGGGCCAGAGCTGACACAAGATGAAATGTGAAAATGTAAGATCTCCTCATCTTCAGTGCTGATCTAATACTAACATATAAGTTGAGGCCTGGGGGATGATGTACCTTCAATCTAAGAATCCAACTCAGTTCTAAGTTTTCTAATTCACAAAAGTTGTCTCCTTTTCTAACATCAAGACATTTCTTTTGTAGAACTTTAAAACCAAAAGTATGTCCTGGATATTCCAGGATATGTTTGGCTAAGGCATTCTTAGTGTCAGATTTTTTGATTTCATATATATGCTCATAGATCCTGTCCTTGAGCCGTCTCGTGGTCATACCTACATAGAAGGCTTTACATGACCTACAATTGGCCATGTAAATAATATTCATATCATCACAGCTGGCCGTATGTTTAGGTTCAAAAGTATATTTCAGAGTAGGGTGTGTAAAAGATTGTATAGGAGAAATCCAGGTACACATATTACATCTACCACATGGGTAGGTACCCAATCTCTGTTGACTCAAGGCTGTATGTTGAATAGATCCACCTAGTTTTTCTATGCATAGGATTCTCTTAAGGCTCTTACAATTCCTACATGTGAAGGTTGGATGGGGGCCAACTATCTTGGTTGATATCTCTATCAGTTGTAAGGATATTCCAGTTCTTAGAAATGATCCCTATTATGTTTTTAATATCACTAGTGAAGTTCAGGATAACATTAACCCTGTGTGTATTATACATATAAGGGGCAGATCCAAACGGCCTCATAGGCTTTCCTGTTTCTATATTAAGATCATCCCTGCATACAAAAGCTTTCTTAATCTTGTGTATCATCTCAGGATCATATCCTCTATCAAGGAACAACTGTTCCAACTTCTGATATTCTAGCAATAACATCTCTGAATCATCACACAACCTGTTGATCCTAGTGAACTGACTCTTGACAATATTCCTAAATGTTCCTGAGTTAGTGCAAGCTGAATGGTCTCGTGTATACAACTCCGACACTTCAACTTGTACTCTCCCATACGTCAACTCTGTTTTTTAATCTATATAAATAAGTACTTCATCTGACTAAAAGTAGAGAAGTTGGATCATGCCAGGCATGGAAAAGTGAATAATTCTGAACACCAGTACACACTTTTCTTGTTTTAAAACAGACATGAAAGCTGTACATCAAAGAAGCTAAATATACCTACCTTCATAGCACATTCAGCTCACTCTCCTATAACCCCAGGCAATTCTAGATAGTATTCAGACATAGCATACCGCAACCATAATAAAAACAAATCCTATTCTCTGGACATGACCAGCACACAATTTCTCAACTTCAAAAAAGCTGTAACCACTTCCACATAAACAACTCCATCTTTTACACACATTTTGTCAGCCTCTAACCATGAAATGCAACAAAGCCTCCTGGTATCGACCAAAACAATACACCCATATTTTGAGCAAGGAGAGACTGGGATTTGGTATCGGATCCTTAAAGAGAATAATAACCATACAGAGTATTAAAGCCATAAAGTAGCAGAAAGTATTCTAAGAACTAATCCAACACGGGAATGAAAGAAGGATATTCTGCCAATAGGGATGAGTGTAATTAGGAATATAGACAATAGGCAAGAGGGGGCTGGAATTTTCTGGAGAAAACTGGCAAGATCCAAGGTATTGGGAGCAAATAATTGGAGAGGGAAAGGTAATAGAATGGGATGAAGCCGAGAATTTATTTGAACTGCAGGCTAGAGATTGCATTCCCTATGAAGGATTGCTATCAGTATAGGCAAAGAGAAAGAAATAGGGAAATCCTAAGCAAAATGCCAGCACTACTAGAGTTTTTAGTAGAATCTGTAACATAAGCTGCTGTTAAAAAAGGAATAATTAGTAGAGCATACAAAATATTGTGTGACTGTAAGAATCAATCAGAGGAGGTTGGAAAGGACTGGGAATAGAGCATGGATAAGCTGTTTACAAATAAATAATGGGGGATATATGCATGTCTCCCAAATATGCAATAATGTTTAGAAGATTTAGTATCTTTGCTTGGAAGTGTTTGCTTGGGGTGTAAAATACCTATGTAGACTCCAAATAATTTTTCCTTGGGAAGATAGCAAATGTTGGAGGTGTGAAGGGGAAGAAATAGGAAACTGGGAACATATTTTCTGGGAGTTTAATGAGTTGGCAGACTTTAGAGATTCCCTGCAGACTACTCTGTCAGATACTGGGTGAGCAAAAGGAAATTATTTTTGAGCTATGATACAGAATCCTAATTGCCTAGACATAGTAAGGTCTTGTTGAGGATTACTAGAAAATGGAAATCAAAGTCTAAACCAACTGTACTAGAAGTAGTGAATGTAGTAACACACATAAAACAACTGGAACTGGGACCATTAGTAATGGTTAGGGGCAAATTACATAGAAAAAAATGGGAATTGTTGGAACAATACATGCAGAGGAGGAGCGAGGTTGAAAGGAAGGCAGGATTTTAATGAGCTATGTAATCTCTGATTGACAATGACCGGATAGATTATAAGTGATGTCGGATGTTTGCAACTGAAATGTCTATATGGTTTGGTTTGTTTTCATGTATATAAATGTATGATTGCCTGTGTCAAACGTGATGATAATTTAACAGATGTTTCTTGTTTAGTACACCCATATTTCACTTTAAACTGTAAGGAAAATCTAGTAAAACTAGACACCCAAAACAAAATATGACACTAACAATAGTTTTCTAGAATTCAGCTTGTCCCCTCCCCAGACCTTTTCTGTATATTTTTGGCATATCATTAACCTATTACATAGTCCAAACCAATTCAAGTACTCATTAATAATGTCCTTCTGACCCCCTGCTCTATTCTTGAATGTAGATATGTCCTTGGAGAATAATCTGTAATCAAATTGTTGATCATCTCCAAATACGGTCTTCTGTGTGACCCTCATCACCACTTCTGCTCAAGACACAGAATACCAGCAGCAGCTGTGTACGTAGTAACAGATGTTTGACCGAGTCCAAACACACAACACTGAAAGTAGGTTTTCTAAACAAGTTTGTTTTAATCACTTCACCTGACTTGCCCATCAATGTAATGTCCCCAAAATTAACTTCATTTCCACTGACTACTACTGTGCCTTAATGGTATTGGCCCTGCATATAAGACTGGCAAATCTTCAATATAATGAAAATTGAAAACAAAAATACATTATATAACATGAAACTATAATTGTGCATTAATGTTCGGATCTACTTTATAGGCTTGAAGTTTAAAGACTTCGAACTGCAAATGGTCGAGACCTTAATATTGAAGTTTTGAAACTTCGAAATTGTAATAAAATAAATACAATTTTTTTTTTATGTTTTTGCAAGGGGGCAAGCTCCCTGCACCATCCACACCCCCTGCTAAATAAATATGCTAACTCTGAGATGACACTACAGTGAGGAAAACACTAACTTTCCTATTCCATTCTGTACAGAGATCTTCACCCAAAAAAATGTGAAGTTTCACAACTTTAATCTTATGGTCTTGACCATTTGCATTTTGAAGTTTTGAAACTTCGAGCTTGTGAAGGGAATCCAAATTTCCTCACAAAAGATGACGTAAAATATTTTACATATGCAGGTGCAAAAGCCACATCCAGTGCAGGTCATCTTTGTTGTAAGAACCAGCTCCTACTATAAGTAAAAAAGTGCGTCTAAACTAGAAAGCAAATCTGACAAACCAAAAGTCCTTCCTGTAAATAATGGAATATTGCTCCAAGCTTAAGTTCATGGGGAATAATTGTATATACATTTTTTTTTGTACATCTATACTCTGTAGTAGTCATCCTTCCATACCACGTTCTTACATTTTCTAATGCATCTACAAGTATGTTTGATGAATGAATTGGTCAACATTCTTCAAAACATGACCCTATCCTGTAACCTACATTTTGTAAATGACTCCCAACCATAGAAATTTGCCAACTTAGTGGATTTCAGCTATCCATACGAATCTTGGGGACAGCATGAAATACTGGATTGAGTGGAGGTTTGATGCATAATAAGGACAAGTCTTTAGAAGACAAAAATCTAATTCACTTCCTCTTTTCAACAATTCACATAATTCTAACTGAAGATTATTTTTCTCATTTAAAATTGATTTGTTTATAATCCTTTTCAGCATTCAGTAATGTTTTACATATCCTGTAATAGTCCTTAAAATTCATTACTATACCCCCCTTGTCTGACTAGCATATTGCATACTTATCACACACTGTTTCACATTTGTAGTACATGAGAGAGAGAACTGGAAACATTGGCTCTTTAGAAAAGGGGAGGGGCAGATTACATAGAAATAAATGGACTTTGTGGGTACGATGCATGCAAAATCAGTAGCAGCAGTGAGGTTTAATGGAAGGCAGGAATTGAGCAATAATGTTAGACTAAATGAGAGTTGTAAAGAAGTAAAACATATGAATAATATATGTAAATAAATGTTAATATGATTTTTCTTTTCTATTTATGTATGTATGCCTATGTTTTAAGTGAATAATATAGGTGTTTAAATTGTAGTATGTGGTAGTGTTCACTCTGAGAGGAGGTAATACATGTAATATATTCATCAGGTTGCAATTTAACCTTATCTTAATTATTATTTCAGTTTTGTAACTGGGTAATTGAACTAGTCATCAGACTCTTTCAGCCACAACCCAGGCTCACAGGGCAACAAATATACAGTGAATATTATAGCAATAACCCACGCCTGGGTGTGGGTAATGCTGGATTTACCCACGGTTGGCGTGGTTTGGTCCCGAGGGCGAAGCCCGAGGGACCAAACAAAGCCAACCGTGGGTAAATATAGCATTACCCACACCCAGAAGTGGGTTATTACTATTATACCATGACATTATTTAAGAAAAGAAACTATTACTTTTCTTAAATAATGGCATAGTATAATGCCTGTTTACTGCCCTTCCGCAGATGTCTGGCATCCGCGGCAGTTCTGATGTACTGCGGCGCCTGCGCGGTACATCAGAGCTGTGGCAAAAGCAACGGAGAAAGCAAGATCTTCGTTGCTTTTTACTGTTTTCGCTATGTGAAATGAGTTTAAGATAGCGAAACAGTTTTAAAATAAGCAACGGAGATGTCCGTTGCTTATTTTAAAACTGTCTCGCTATGTTAAACGCATTTAACATAGCGAAACAGTAAAAAAAGCAACGGAGATCTTGCTTTCTCCGTTGCTTTTTTTTAAAACCTGTCTCGCTATGTTAAATGGGTTTAGCATAGAGAGACAGCTTTAAAGTAAGCAACGGAGATCTCCGTTGCTTATTTTAAAGCTGTCTCGCTATGTTAAACCCATTTAACATAGAGAGACAGTAGAGTTATACTAATGGAAAAAAGTCTGGGTGACTGGACCTTTTTCCATTAGTATAACTCGATTTACAATGTGCACGCTGGCCAATCAGCGTGCACGTTTTGGGGGGGGGTCATGGTATAATATATTACAAACATGTGATGCAGTGAATATTGATATTGAAGAAAGGGACATTTAACTATATATTGATTTGATTTGCATAGGAATTAACTTACAGCATAAGCAATTCAGAAGTGTGATGCATTCAGCTGGAAAAAAATGAGACTAGGGAAGAAACTCTGACTTGCCACTATACAGTTAGGACATTGAAACCAGCGAAAAAATGACCAGTGGTAAATATGTAAACATGGATCTAAACTAATGTAGAACTCCATAAATATTTTAAAATGTTACGAAATGGAATTAGGCACGCAATATAGAGGATTGTGATCAAGTATTTGATAACTTGTGTTCCAGATATAGAATCCAAGAAATTCACCTCGAGAGCAAGACGTGGATGCCAGGAAATTTACCTTGAGATTGAAGCTTGACAGGTGAATCTTGAGGTCCATGTTGCAAACACTTAATAGGGGTTATGATCAGTGAGACAAGATCATAATCTTTGTAGTGCATGGAACTGTATCTTTTCTGTGTGCTACCAGTTACAGGAAAAAAGTATAGTAGCATGAAGTGTTTTACTAACTTTCCTTGCACCTGAAGGCACAAGCCCTCTTTTGTCCTGCAGCCTCAGCTCATGTTGGGAAGATGCACAATTATTCTAAATACCTCACATACTGGTTTTGTTGTGATAAGTCACAGAAAGATGCTCAGGTAAGTGTAGTATAACCATAATGCAGTGAATCATCCATCTAAATGAATATTTTTGCCTGATTTGGTTTTCTGTGAGATGTGATGCACCATTTTATTTACTTTTGAGAAATTATGTACTATCATGTAACATTACTCTGCACTCATTACAGTGTACTCAGCTGTAGTAGCTTATGCTACTGGCTGTTGTGGATGTCCTGTGGACAAGATGTCCATCTGCTCCTCTGAAGTAAGACTGGTCAAACAACTTTTTAAACCTCATTTTCAGCAATTACTTCAATGTCCTACTGTTTAAGTTGTTACTAGGCATGCTTAAACAGGCCTGGTGGTAAAACCAGACAGACTAGATTGGTGGCAAAGAGGCCAGAGGGAGGGAGACAAAGGATAATAATTATATAACAGAGTGATAGGTAGTGTAGTGCTGCAGGGCTTGGTCTTAGTTTTTTATGTATGTAATGCATGTATTTATTTGCTTGGTAACTAGATAAGCCAACTGGACACCATTCTTTTTCTGGAATGACCTGCAAGCATATTAAGTGACTTTTTAGAGACGCAATGTAGGCAGTGGAAGATGAAGGAATCAAACCTTGGTATACAGGTTGCTCATTAACGTCTCTCAGGCTAAATTCTGTATGCTAATTGCTACAACAGTACAAGTTATTCCAAGTATTTATACCCAACATCTTTTGGTATATAAAACTCTATCGGTATCCTTGTGCACCACACTAGAACAGTGGCTACAGTAGTGAATGGTGGTCTCAGGTTACTGAAGAGCCCCCTGAAATTAGCTTGGATGTGAAATGAGTCATCTAACATTCATTTCTGAAAAAGGCAAAGTGCTATACTGGGAGGGGATTAGCCCTGGTGTGGAATCAATTTGATGGGGGTGAGGCTTGGCTAAGGATAATGGAGGAGAAAGATCTAGGAGTGTGGCTGTCAATGGCAGGAACAACTAGGAGCTAAGTAGAAAGTGGCAAAGACTCCAGGATGTCAAACTACATCTCTGGATGGCTATATTCCAGGAGCAGGAAACTTCTAAATTAAGGACAAGTAGAAAACACCGCTGTGCCAAAATACAGTAGAGTTGAGTGCTACATGCAACAGGATGGTAATTTGTCCAACTAGACTTGAATAATGGGACCCAACATAATGGGACACAAACTAGGATAGTCCTGATTTTTCTTCATGTGAATTACAGTGATGCCCATAAATGGACTCCAGTCATCTGTAGATTAAGTAACTTGATTTACATTATTGGAGATGCCTTATACAAAGACCTTCTGACTATACTTTGTAAGAATTTATAATCTGTTTTACTTGGAATATCTACAACGTATTCATATTCAAGGAATGTCTATCATCTACACCAAATTATTAATTTTTTTCTCTGTGTGGATCTTTTTTGCATATCTGTACATGCTCCCAACTTGCAGGCAGCTGATTGCTTCTCTTGTAGCATCATAGTGTGGAATTTACTTGGGGTATAAAAATATTTATGTAAATATGTCCAGGCAAAAATCCTAAATCTTCTGTATTTTATTTGGGAGACCTGCATATATCCTCCCATTGTGGGTTTTTTTTTGTGAATTACTTGTCCAGTCTTTTTCCCAATCCTTTCTAACCTCCTCTGATTTATTCTTATAGCTATCATGCAATATTTTATATGCTGTACTAATGATTCCTTTTTTAATGGCAACTTCTGTTCTAGATTCTATTAAAAACTCTACCAGTGCTGGTCTTCCATTTAGGACCCCACCTATTTCCTTCTCTTTGCCTATACTCTGATATCAATCCCTGACAGGGAAGGCAATCTCTAACCTGCAGTCCAAATAAATTCTTGGCGTCTGCATCTTCCTATTCTGTCATCTTTCCCTGTCTAGTTATTTGCTCCTAATACCTTGGTTCCTTTGCCAGTTTTCTCCAATAAATTGCAGCCCCCTCTTTCTTATTGTTTGTATCCCTAATTGCAGTCATCCCTACCGGTAGAATCTTCTTTCTCCATTCCCATGTTGGTGTAGTTCTTAGAATAATTTCTGCTACTTTATGGATATAATATTCTGCATGATTATTGTTGTTCTCCTTAAACCCCTCCATCCAAAATCCCAGTCTTTCCTTGTTTCTTGAGCTTCCTCCGTGTTTCATCATTATCCCTTTCCATTTTGAATTATAGTTTTCTGCTTGTGCTATGTATAGGTGTCTTAACTGTGTAGCTTTGAAATACCCCTTCAAATTGGGTAATCTCATTCCTCCCTGCTCTACTTGAAGTATCCTCTTGTCCCACTTGAATCTTGCCATCTTCCCCTCCCACATATAGTCCTTCAGCTTTTTTATTAATTGTTACCCACAACTTCTCTGGTTAATAAAAATACGCCTGGCCTGTGTACAAGTCTAATGCATATCCATATAACAAAGCTTCCATTTTCTCATTTTTTGTTTTATCTTTTGTTTTCTCTTCCCACATATCCTTAGCTGCCACACTAGAATCATTGTAATCCATATTTCTAAATATTTCATTTCATCATGTCCCCATAAATATGGGTATTCATGAACCAGTTCATGTGTGGATACATAATTTACCACTATTGCCTTTGGTTTAGCTTCATTAATTTTGTATCCTGAAAAGATCTGAAACTGTCTCAAAATGTTCCACAACACTGTAATGTCTTTTTCTGGTTTTGTCAAGTACAAAATAATATGCTCTGCAAATAAAGCCAGCTTTTCTTGACTACCCTACCAATCGTATCCTTGAATTTCTGACTCCCTTATTTTCTTTGCCAGTGGTTCTAAATAAAGTGCAAATAGTAACGGGTAAAGAGGGCACCCCTGCCTGGTTCCTGTGCTCAAGCAGAAATTGTCAGAGAGGACCCCACCCACTTTAATTTTCACCGCCGATCCCTCATATGTTCTCCTAATCAACCTTATAATTTTTTTCAGAAATTGCAAATGCTTCTGTTGCCCTGCTCAAAGTCCCAGCTTACTCAGTGCTTTCTCTGCATCAAGACCCACCAATAACAATAGCATTTTCTTACATTCCGCTTTCCTCTGGATCATCAATGTTCTGTTAATGTTGCCAAATGTTTGCCTCCCCTCCACAAAATCACTTTGATCCATATCTGTCAGTTTTGGCAGTACTTTTGCCGTTCTTTTAGCCATTGAAGATATAAACTCTTTATAATCATGGTTTAGTATTGAAATGGGCCTGTATGAAGCTGGATCTGATGGCTCTTTACCCTCTTTAGGTATTACAGCTACCACTGCTTTCTTCCAGGATGATGGTACTTCTCATAATACTGTTAAACAAAACCTTCCAGATCTTTATAATTCGTTTTCCTCCTTGCTTCCAAACTTCCACAGGAATACCATCTATTCCTGGGGACCTTTTTGTAGATTGGTTATACATCACAATTTTTATCTCATCTCCTCCTATCCTAACTGTTAGTAATTGAGCCTCATCTACCCCTAGCCTTGGCATATTTAATTCTTCCATAAACATTTCCATTTGTATCTTTTCTGGATTTTCATATTTCTCTGCTTTGTAGAGAATTTCCAAAATATTTCAAATACCTCTACAGGATCTCTTGTTACCTTCCTTGTCATAGGCTCCCTAGGTTTGGTGACATCTCTTTCTTTCTGTTTCCTGAGATGTTATGTAAAAGTTTTTGTGCTCTAGTGTTATCATCAAACAGTTGCTTAGCTGCAATCTTTCTAAGCTTGTGCATATTGTTGAGGTAATCCCTTATTTTCTGCCTAGCATGCTGGAGTTGATCCTCTTCTTGTTCTATGCAATTCTCCCTATTATGCAGTACTTTAACATTTCTCAGTCCCTCTAAGTAATTCTTGTTACTTCTTAACCATAGCTCCTTTTCTTTTATTTCTACCCTGTTTTTAAACTCCACCACTCTAGCTATATTTTCAGAAGAAATTTGTATCCTCTTTAACAGCTTTTGAATAATCTCCACTACTCATTTTTTAAATTCCTTTATTTTCAACAGATATGTGGGAAAGTGCTAGTGTCTCATTTTTATTACATTATCATGTTTTTATTTTAGCTATTATTGGTGGATGATCTGAAATGGTTATTGGGTGGGTGTCAAGACCTTCAATTAAATGTACATGTTCCCTGTGAAATGTAAATTCTGTGTAGCCTAGCTCAGTTTTTATATCTTGGTGAATAATATATAAATTCACTCCCAACTCCTATTACTGAATTCCCATCTTCTATGCCAAACATTTTCATAAATTTCTTCAAAAATGTCCTTTGTTATATTTTCCCTTCTGGGCCCCCAGACCCATCTTCACTGCCACACGCCCCCAGCTATAACATTCCTTGTTGAAAACTGATCATTTATCCCAGAATTTTCTTAAGCTCCATTATAGCAGCTTTAGGTGGAATATAAATACATGCCAGTGTAATCCTACCCCATTGCCAGTAGCCCCTTATCACTACAAATCTGCCATTATTATCTTTTTATCTTTTGTCACTATTGGAGCTCCTCTTGCAATTAATATAAGTACTCTTATTCTTTGTCCCAGGTATTCCACTGAATAACTTTCCTGAAGACCTTTATCAAATTCACATGTTCAGTTATAGGTGCGACTCCTGTAACAACTATTTGCAGTCTACGTTTTTAATATGGCCCATTACTGTTTCTTGTTTGTATTTATCTGTGAGGCCATTTACATTTAAAGATATTCATGAATACATCATTGTATTAAAAAGTTATTATTCCCACCTTTTATGTATAACACCTTTTTTGTTAAATGTCTAGTTTCAGCTTTTGTGTTGCATACATATACTGTTTGGTAGGTTGAACATTTATACAGTGGTGTCTTGTCATATCCATTTGAGCATATGTCAAGGTTATAAAACTTTTTTTCTTTTACTGAAAGCCCTCAAAAAAACACCCCAATACCCCCTAAAACCTATAAACAATGCTAACACACGAAGTGTTGTATACCTTCAAATATGAAGTGTTACCCTCCTAATAGGAAGAAAAGTCCCAAACTGACAGCCATACTCCCTCACTTGAGTTAACCTAAAAGAAAGGTCATCTATGCTACGATGCATAGTGTAACCTGTGCTAAGTGCTGAAACTAGTCTTATTTTTATAGCTCTCCCAGTAGGAAAACACCCTGAATGTTTTCAGAGAACATTATCTACCTTGGGAAAACCTCTGAATGCTTTCAGAGAACATTATCTCTTAGCCAATTTCTCTTTCTTTTTTCCCCAGCCAATCACTTTCCACCAGACTGTAGCCAATTTATCAGATTGTTTACATAGAAACATGAAGACCAGCTACTGAATTGTTACTGAGCATACATATATTTGCTAGAAAAAAACTCATAATATTCAGTATTTTTTCATTTACTAGCTCTTTTAAATCTTGTTGCCAAGTCAGTCTAATATCTTTAATCCAGTCATTCCCCAATGCAAGAATAAGAAAAAGCACATTAATTTTTCTTTTATCATGGTTTTTAAACAGGCTTTTTGTTTTGTTTTTACATTACAGTGCATACATTTTTAAAACTGAACAAGAAGAAAGAAGGGAAAAAGCAAAGGAACAGCAGCACATGTTTACATTCCCCATTACACTTGCAACTAATTGAAAAATACCTTACTTTATAGCATGCAAAGAAAACCATATGCCACAAAACTGGTACGATTTAAGAAAAAAAATCTTTTTCTTTCTCCCTCTTCCCCTCCCCAGAGTACTTTTCCAAACATTAATGACCTGAAGTAGCACATATTCTTGTCCCCCACAAGTCCAACAAATTTTGAAAGTCCAATATTTCCAGATTTTCTTGTCCTGTCATTTTTTACAAGTATAATTATTATATCGTAATCCCGTATTAAGTTACTGGTTTTTATTACTATTCAAGTCTAAAACCCTGGCTCTTCTTCATTTCCAGCATGTTCTCGATTCTTCTCATCTACTCTCATGCTCCCTTCCTTCTCTCCAACATTGTTTGTTGAAAATTTTGAAAACGTTTCACAGGTACAGTCCCTTTGTGGTCTTTATTGCCAGAAGAACAAGAAGCAGATTCTCAGCCTGTTTCACAACTTTTGTTTTGTTGAACAAACTTGTATTTCCTCCTTCGCATGTACATCATCAAAATTGTTTTGTCCCTCCAGGGAAGAATACCTTGAAGACAGTTGGGTATAGCAGTTTGAATCTGACACCTGCATCTCAACATTCCCTGAATAGTAGAATAAATGTGGTCCTCTTCTGTCTGGTGTACAATGAGTAATCATTCTCCACAAACACACTGCTGTCTCCCACTTTCAGTACTTTGTTCTTCTGCCACATTTTGTCAAAATCAACTGCTTTAGCTGGTAAGATTGCAGCTATACTATTAAAGGTCTAAGTTGCTTTTAAAGCCAGGGTTGGAACATACACACGATGTGCCCTTTCAACTAACAACTGTTTTGGAGTACCAGTCCAGTTGTTTATTTGTGCTTTCATAAAATTAAAGCTTCTGTGGTACAGCTGAAAGTCTCAGGTTTTCTCTGTGTGCTGTGTCCCCTAATTCTATTTTTTTAAACATCTCTTCCTGAGCAGTCTCATTCAGCCAACCTTTTCTTCATTTTGACCTCTAATTTTTGTATCTTATCTGATCTAAACATCTGTTTAAAGCTTCTTCCATTTTTTTCCAGACATTTTTGTTTGTGTTGATATACTCAGTCAGTGTTTTGTTTATTTTAACCAGGTCTGTATGCAGTCGTCTTGTATCTTCCTATAGGTTATTGGAAGTCCTATCAGAAGGTTTCATTGCTTTTTGCTGAACAGCTGCAGAACTTTCCCCAGTCAGTGTTTCTTCCTCACTTTTTGTAGCTGATTTTTTTCTAGGTATTCTTTATTTCTGGCATCCAGGCAATGCACATACTAGCCAGTTACTGAAATTTACCCATAAACACAAGTCTACTGGCCTTTTGTGCTGAGTTTGTTTTCACATTGGAAGAACTAGAAATAAGCTGTTACTTTATGTGCAGCCATCTTAGAAGTCCAAAGGTAAAGAATCTGGCAGTAATACCATATTTATAAATTGGAGTCTCTTGTAAAGAATCTGGCAGTAATACCATATTTATAAATTGGAGTCTCTTTTAAAGCTGAAGATCATTTTATTCTAATTGTTGATTAAATTGACATCATCAGATATATAATCTTCATTTATTCTTGATGAATGGTCTGTGTTCCAATCCTGGGAACTGGCTCTGCCATTATACATCTTGTGCCAGCCAAAAAACTCTTGAGCTAGGCTCTGCCAAAAATACCTGTCTATCCATTACCTCGGATCTCGTTTGCTACTCTGTCAGCAAGACACATCAACCGTTGCTCTCAGCTAATTTCTTAAAATTTCTATATTTAAACTAATTCTTTGTATTTTTGCTGTCCTATCTGTATATATCGTTAGATAATTATTTTCAGCTGTGTGTTTGATACTCTACCCAATACCTTCCTTACCTTTTGTGGTAATTATTAGCACGATCGTGGGTACTTCTTTCCTTTCTCCCTTATACTTTTTTAAAAATTTCTTCACTACTATCGTTCGTATACCTTCTCCGTTTGTTCTTGGTGTGTGTGAGTGTGTGTGTGTGTGTGTGTGTGTGTGTGTGTGTGTGTGTGTGTGTGTGTGTGTGTGTGAGAGAGCGCTTGTTATACCTAAATGCTAAATTCCTTAAGATGGCAGAAAAACATAATGGCACTTATGGATTCAAACGGCACCAAGACTGTGGAATGAATATGACCAATTCTGATGGGAATCTTTCATGGATTTATTGTCTAGGAGCACCATATCTTGACCAAAATTGTTTAGTAACTTGGCCTTGATTGAAGCTTGTACATGTTGTGTTAAAAATAAGAGATTGCCCTGGGTATCAGAAGAAACCATTAAACGTCAAAAACTAAGGGACACAACCTGGTATCAATACCAAAAAACAAAAGACAATAAAACTCTGCTAGCATACCAGCAGCTCCACAATAAAAAAAAAACAACTCAAACTAGACAAACATATTATATAGCGATGCAAAACAAGTATGAAAACTATCCCAAAAAGTTCTGGCAAGCAATTAACTCACTCCTCCACCCAGGCAAAGCTACAGCTCCAGAACCAACAACCAAACTGTTGAGTATTGCCTCACAAATCAACACCTACTTTATAAACACCATCCTCTCCTTAGTTATAGAGAACAGTTCCACCCCTCTGTCTCTTCCACCTAATGTGGAAACTAACAACTTTTTTTTACTTCAAACCTGTCCCAACTGACACCATAAGAACAGTGCTGAAAAAACAAAAACCTTCTTCCTTAGCAGCTGACCACCTCCCCAATGATTACCTCAAACTGTCAGCTGATGCCATAGCTTTGCCTTAGCAGCTGACCAACTCCCCAATGATTACCTCAAACTGTCAGCTGATGCCATAGCTTAGCCTATCTCCATCCTGGTAAATAGGACTATAGCAGAACAATGTCCCAAAATTATGGAAAATTTCTTGCATCACCCCTCTGCATAAAGGGGAAACATCAACAGAATTAAACAATTACAGACCCATAGCCATCCTTTCCCCGTGTCAAAATTCTGGAAAAAATGTATCCACACTCAATTACTACAATACCTGTTGTCTCAAACCTTATCTCTCCCTCCCATCATGGTTTCAAACCAACACATAGCACCACCACAGCCAGCCATCAACCAACTGAGAAATTCAAACTAGCAACTAGCATCAATCTTCTTAGACATGCCAAAAGCATTTGACAGTTTCCCTTCAGAAACTCCTTAGTACTCATGCCTCACTAAATCTATCAAAGACTTCCCCTGTCCTGGTTCCTAAGCTGTCTTTCTGACAGACAACAAGCAGTATGATGGAAATCTGAACTTTCGCCACTTCTGCCTGTCTTGGTTGGAGTCCCCCAAGGGTCCATATCAGGACTCCTTCTTTTCCCAATCTTCTCTAATGATCTAGCCTCATCCACAACACATGCTAAAGTAGTTTAGTATGCGGACGATTCAACTTTAATCTACTCAGCAGATACCTTACCAGACCTCCAATAATAGTAGCCCAACAAGCTTTTAATACTATAGAAATGTATCTACATAAATCACAACTAATCCTCAACCCCAAAAAGACGCAGTTAATGCTATTTACTAGTGGCAAACAATCACAGACCACCCCTCCTTTCATGATTCTCTCAACAAACAACACAGTCATCCAACCAGTTGAGCATACAAAACTCCTTGGAATGATAATGGACAACAAACTTGGATGTGACCAACACATAGCCACCACAATTAAGAAAGTTCACATCAAACCTGGCTCACTGTATAGAAGCAAGCCATTCCTCACTGACAGTACAACACAGTCATCCAACCAGTTGAGCATGCAAAACTCCTTGGAATGACAATGGACAACAAACTTGGATGTGACCAACACATAGCCACCACAATTAAGAAAGTTCACATCAAACCTGGCTCACTGTATAGAAGCAAGCCATTCCTCACTGACAATACCGGACTAGCCATATCCAGAACCTTCCTCCTCTCTACACTCCTATATGCTTTCCCCCTCTTTACCAACTTAAAGTCAGTGTTAACCAGATTGGAAACTTGCAAAAACAAAATAGCCCTTTTCGCACCCAACCTTCCCCACCAAACCCACTGTTGTATTGCTCTCCATAAATTAAATTGGCTCGAGCTACCTAACCTTTCTCTGCCAACTTAAATTCACACACAATATCATCTTCCATCCTGACAGTTGCCCATCCCTCAAGGAACTTGTTCCTTACTCATGCCTACGAAGTCTAAGATCTGCAGACAGAAATTTTCTCACAGTAAACAAAGCTAACACTCATGGTGAAGCTCTATTCTCAAATCAAATAGCCAAATTATGGAACTCTCTACCCCACACCCTCCAAAACACACCTGACTCTACCAGTTTTAAACTACTACTATCTGAACATCTATTCAAGAACTGGCATTGCTCCTGTGCCAAACCTGACTGACAAGATATCTGTAACTCTCTGAACACAATGTCCACTCCTTGGTTTACCTTTTATATGTTTGTACTGCACATGTGAGAATGCTACAAGTTCGAAAGGACTTTTTCAAGATTTTGAAAAGTCGAAAAAAAAATGCTTTAAATGTGCAATGAGCAAATGCACAGTAACATTTGCTCATTGCAGATTCTGCATTTTGGGTGCGGATTGCACTATAGTGGGGATCGGGAAATGGACCCTTTCCCCACTGTAGTGCGCTCTCGGAGTTAGAATATTAAAGTAGGGGGGTGTGGGGGGCACAGGGGGGGGGGGCTTGCCCCCCTGCATTACATTGTGTGTTTGAAACTCAGCTAATCTGCTGTTCGGTTTGCTGAGTTTCGAACTTCAGTGACGTTTGAGATGCAGAATTTGTCCTTTCGGTTCGCACAACAGGACTATCGACAGTATGATTTTCAACTATGTAAAGGTAAACTCCACCCCTTATATCATTTTCTTCTCCTCTGTGTTTATTACTACTCAAAAATAACTTTATATAAAGGAAATCTTATTTGGTCATAATTATTTATTATGTACACACTACTAAGTTTTATTTTTTCTCACAGTGATCTTCACTGAAATGCTTGTATTTTTTCTTTTTGAACCTATTTCTACTGGAAAACTATATCGAATACTACTTTTCTATAGACTAACTAGAAGATATGTATTCTGCATCTTACTCTATGTATACTATTGTACTAGCTAATTATTGTATATTGCTTGTATTTCTGTGGAGCTTTTCACCCTGGGCATCCGCTGAAAAGGGGTTTTCTGACCCAGTCGGACTTTCCTGGTAAACGAATGTAAATAAATAAATTTTTCAAAGGGCTTGTTGAAAGCTCCTTTTAGAGAAGCTTTGAACATGTCTGATTCCCCCCCCCTTAAATCAGACCCTTCCAAAAAGAAGAGCCACTTCGTACCTGTGTGTCTCATGGCTGAAAAACTTAAGGCCCCGGTTCCAACTATCTCCACGGAACTGAAAGCTAAGATACTGAAGCTACAAATTTGAGAATCCTCAGCACTGACTGCTGCTACTACATTCCTTTGGCACCAGCACTGGCATCTTTGGTTTCCAGCTTGGTGCCGACTTCTCCAACTGAGCCTCAACAGACTTTTACCCACCCCATTAGTGCCGAAGCCTGATCTGAATTTTCTTCCCAGGAAAAAGTCATAGACCCCTTTGTGGGCTAGCTGCCCAGCCCCCTTCTGGAATGACCAGAGTCATCTCCAGGATTATCTGTTCAATCCTTTAGGGGTCTCTTCGAGGTAGACGTCATGAGATTGTTGGATCAGCTGTTGGCAACCAGAAGTATTCCTGCCCCTTCTCAGGCCCCTCTCTCTCTTGAAGTTGGGGCATCTTCTCCAAGGACTTCTGCATCATCTCCTCCTCTGACTTCTACTAGAACTTTGGAGCCCAGCATGTCGATTCCCCCCCGTACCAGCTGTTCCAGCGCTGTTGGGCATCTCTGCCTCTGCACTGGGTATTGCTCTGACTTCTTTGCATCCCTCCTTGGAACCAATGGATTCTCGGGGCTGAAACTCCACTACTGGTTCTGAGGGTCTTGGATCTGCTCCTGTTTTTTTTATTTGGAGCCAACCTTGGCTGTCAGGACTTTGTCGGTTGCGGGTCCTTCCCCAGCTCCTGCTTTGGAGGGTAAACTTTTGGAGCAAAGTGTGACCTTGGTTCTGAGGTGGTCTTTCTTGTTTCCAGGCTCCCATTCCTCTTTGGGGGGGGTCCTGCCTTCCATGTTATAGAGAGGGCTTTAGCTTCTTCAGGCTCTCTGCAGGTCCCTCTTGCATTGGAGTGTCACATGATCATATCTTCTGTTCTAGAGCTGACACCAATCCCCACAACAGGACAGCGAGCACTGAAGTTTCAAGTTACCCCTGTAGAGGGCCCCCCTTCTTAAGATTCTTCCTCAGAGATTTCCACTGAGGAACCCCCCCCCCATAAGAAGACTAGATTCCCCAGAAGAATCTGTCACCAAAGATATGGATTTTGATGAAGGGAAAGTGTCCCCCTGGTCACCCCCTGAAGATGTCTCCTTTGGAGACATCCTGGAGATCCTCAAGCAGAAAGGTAACTGAAAGCCACAAGACACAACCTCAGAGGAATCCATGTAATTGAAAGTGCTCGTTCATCTACTTCCTGGGTGACACCACCTGCTGACAGTCTTATTAAGCTAATCATGCAGCGGTGGTGGTGCTGCAGTAGCGTTGTCGCCTCACAATAAGACATTGTCCTGTTCGATTCTCAGCTACAGTGTCTTCTGTGTGGAGACATGCGTGAATGGGTGTACCTTCGTTGAAGGTTGTGCATCAGGGCTGGCAACTCTGCACGTAAAAAATCCACTGCCAGTCATTAGCGGACCAGAGTTCCACTGTGGTGACCCCCTAACCGGGAAAAGCCAAAAGACGCAACAACATGCAGCGGGCTTGGAAGGCCCCTGACTCCATAGAACCTATTCCCTGGAGAACAGACAAAATTCTGTCTCCATCAGAGGATCACCAGTATTGGGCTAAGGGTTTAGCAATAGATGCCCCGATGGTGGTGGCTGCCACCAAGAAGGAACTCACCCATGAGTCCTATTGTTCATCCTCCTAACAGTGAGTCTAGGATGATGGACAGATTAGGAAAGTGGGTCTATGCATCACTGACCTTCGCACTCAGGTCCTTGAACTTTATGGCACATTTTACTAGACTCCAGAGAGATGTGATTAAGGAGTTATGGGATACTCTTGCTGTAGCTGTGTCTAATGTGGTGCAGGATAATGTCGCCTCTCAGCTAGCCTGATGATTTACCTCTGGAAGCAGTCAAGGTTAGACTCTCTCGGCACTTGACAGCCTAGCAACAAATAACCTCTGATACTTGGATGTAGAGAATCCTTACCAGAGGCCCTTTCTCCCTCTTCCGGAGATCACTGAGAAAAATCCTCAATGTTCCACACAATCAGAAGGATAAAGCAGCCATAGAGGTTCAAAAGCTGCTAGAAAAAGAGTCCTCCAAGAAGTCTCACCAGACCAGGTAGGATCTGGATTTTACTCCAGGTTGTACTTTTTTTTGTACTTTTTTTTTTTTTTCAAGTGCCAAAGATGACAGGGGACTGGAGGCCAATACCAGACCTCAGCCTTCTGAACAAGTTTGTTCAGCCGACAAAATTCTGGATGGTCACTATTCAGCCTATTCGCCCCTTTCTAGGGGAAAATTATTGGATGTGCTCTATAGACTTTCCAGACACGTATTACCACATAAAGATGGACAAACGCACCAGAAGGCATCTCTGCTTTTGGCTAGGGGCCAGTCATTATCAGTTCAGAGCACTGCCCTTTGGTCTCACCACAGCCCCCAGCGTGTTCACCAAATGCTTGCCAGCAGTCACAGCTCGCATGAGACCACACAGATTCTGGGTGTTTCCTTTTCTAGATGACTGGCTCCTCACTGCCTCTAACAGGCATCTACTGCTTCACACAGATTCCGGGTGTTTCCTTTTCTAGATGACTGGCTCCTCACTGCCTCTAACAGGCATCTACTGCTTCAAGCCACAGACTTCATCATACACTTGTACAGTACCCTGGGCATAACAGTTAAAGAAAAGTCACAGCTGTCTCCCACTAAGGACCTAGAATTCATAGGAACCCACCTCCAAACAGTTTCATGTATAGCTTCTCTACCCTTTCACAGGCTCCAAAAGATAAGGTCTCAAGTACAGCTCATCTTATTAAAAAACAAAGTGTCTGCTCTTCTTGTCCTTCAAGCTCTAGGGTCTAGGTTGGGGGGTCATCACCTTGGTTCCCTTGATGAGATTTCACATGAGGATACTTCAATGGTCCATTCTATCTTATCCGATGACTCACCCAATCTTAGTAACAGGCCATTGCAAAAAGGATCTATCCTGGTGGAGCAGTTTGAAATCTTCATGGGCTGTCCCTTTGTTCTCCCTCAACCCAAGGCCATTGTGGCCACGGATGCCTCCCAAATGGGGTGGGGGGAGAGCATTATCTGGGAAGAACAGTCCAAGGCACTTGGTCTCCACAAGAGACCAACTTGCACATCAGTGTCCTAGAGATGAGAGCAGTGCTCCTAGCATTGCAAGCCTTTCAGTATGTTCTTCCTCTGAGAATAGTTGTGATCCAATCAGAAATGTCAGTGGTATGGTACATCAACAAACAGGGTGGAACTAAATCCTACACCTTTGCTGGGAAGCTCGGAGTGTGGCAATGGGCAATATCTTCAGACTGATTTTTTTGTGGCAATGCATATCCTGGGGAGCTCGAACGTTATGGTGGACAAGCTGAGCAAGCACATTCTATTTGCCTCATGAGTATGTCTCAATCCCAAAGTGGGAAAGGAAATCTTTTGCCTATGAGGCCAGCCTTGCTGTGATCTTTTTGCCTCCCCAATGAACAAGTGCAGCAGCTACTTTACCTTAATTCCACCTCAGAGGGAGTGCCCGAGAGAAGCTGTCTTTCTTGATTGGCCATCGGGTCTTCTTTATGCTTTCCCCCCCCAGTCCTCTCATACCTCTCTTTCTAAAGAAAGTCCAAAGGTTGTGAAGCAAAGTGATTCTCATTGCTCCTTTCTGGCCCAGGCAAGTTTGGTTCCCCTTACTTGATTCACCATCTGTGGATTCTGGACCCATTTCTAGACCTGCTGTTTCACCAGCAGGTACTGGTGCATCCCAGTCTGTGCACTCTCAAGCTTGCAGATTGGCTTCTCCAATTCTTTTAGTTGCCAAGCAGAATAATGCAACTCCCCCATACAAAAAAATTCTTCTGGCTTGCCGTAGACCTTCCACCAGGAGACTCTACTCCAATAAATGGAAGAGATTTTCAATTAGGGCCTCTGAAAATAATTTAGTCCTCTTTTCAGCACCTGTTGAAAAAGTTTGGAATTTTTAGGCACCCTGTTTGACCAAGGAGCCTCTGCTTCCACCATTAGAGTTCACTTAGCAGTCATTTCTAATTTTCACAATGGCTACGACGACCATTCTTTAATTTGCCATCACCCATGCAAGGTCTTTCTCAAAGGTGGCTTACGCCTAAAACCCTCATTCAAAGATCCCTTGGCTCCATGGGATCTAACCTTGGTTTTGCAGTCTTTAATGTTGCCTCCCTTTGAACCAGCAGCTACTTGTCATCTCAAATTCCTTTCCTGGAAAACTCTTTTTCTAGTAGCCATTGCTTCTGCCAGAAGAGTCTGAGATTCGGGCATTATGTGTGAAATCCCCATACATCATTTTTCATAAAGACAGGGTGTCGTTGAGAAATAACCCTTACTTTCTTCTTAAGGTGGTCTCTGAATCCAATGTTAATCAAACTATTGAGTTATCAGTTTTCTTCAAGTTTTCCAACAAAGATGAATATTACTTACACTTACTGTACATTCTTAGCCAACTACGTTTTTACCTTGACAGGACTAGAGACCAGGAAATCAGATCAGTTGTTTATTTTCTTTTCTGGCCCAGTAGTGGGAAAAGCTGTCTCAAAAGTGACTTTATCTGGATTGCTGAGAGATTGTGTTACTTTCATTTATGAACATAATAACCCTCAGAGGGAGTGCCCGAGAGAAGCTGTCTTTCTTGACTGGCCATCGGGTCTTCTTTATGCTTTCCCCCCCCAGTCCTCTCATACCTCTCTTTCTAAAGAAAGTCCAAAGGTTGTGAAGCAAAGTGATTCTCATTGCTCCTTTCTGGCCCAGGCAAGTTTGGTTCCCCTTACTTGATTCACCATCTGTGGATTCTGGACCCATTTCTAGACCTGCTGTTTCACCAGCAGGTACTGGTGCATCCCAGTCTGTGCACTCTCAAGCTTGCAGATTGGCTTCTCCAATTCTTTTAGTTGCCAAGCAGAATAATGCAACTCCCCCATACAAAAAAATTCTTCTGGCTTGCCGTAGACCTTCCACCAGGAGACTCTACTCCAATAAATGGAAGAGATTTTCAATTAGGGCCTCTGAAAATAATTTAGTCCTCTTTTCAGCACCTGTTGAAAAAGTTTGGAATTTTTAGGCACCCTGTTTGACCAAGGAGCCTCTGCTTCCACCATTAGAGTTCACTTAGCAGTCATTTCTAATTTTCACAATGGCTACGACGACCATTCTTTAATTTGCCATCACCCATGCAAGGTCTTTCTCAAAGGTGGCTTACGCCTAAAACCCTCATTCAAAGATCCCTTGGCTCCATGGGATCTAACCTTGGTTTTGCAGTCTTTAATGTTGCCTCCCTTTGAACCAGCAGCTACTTGTCATCTCAAATTCCTTTCCTGGAAAACTCTTTTTCTAGTAGCCATTGCTTCTGCCAGAAGTCTGAGATTCAGGCATTATGTGTGAAATCCCCATACATCATTTTTCATAAAGACAGGGTGTCGTTGAGAAATAACCCTTACTTTCTTCTTAAGGTGGTCTCTGAATCCAATGTTAATCAAACTATTGAGTTATCAGTTTTCTTCAAGTTTTCCAACAAAGATGAATATTACTTACACTTACTGTACATTCTTAGCCAACTACGTTTTTACCTTGACAGGACTAGAGACCAGGAAATCAGATCAGTTGTTTATTTTCTTTTCTGGCCCAGTAGTGGGAAAAGCTGTCTCAAAAGTGACTTTATCTGGATTGCTGAGAGATTGTGTTACTTTCATTTATGAACATAATAACCCAAAATAACCTGCGCCTGTAAAACACATTCAACCAGATCAATTGCCACATCAGCTATTTTTCATTCAAAAGCTTCCATGGAAGAAATATGCGCAGCTATAGCTTGGGCTTATGCCTCATACCTTTATCACTCATTGCAAATCTGGATATGGTTTCCAGGGGACGAGCATCCTTTGGCTCTGTTGTTCTCAGTAATATCCTTCCATAAGGCCACCCAGGAAATAAAGCAGCTGGGGACATTGTCCCATTGATCAAGAATGAATGAAGATGGACAACATCAGATAAAGAAGTTTATGTACTCACCATAATGTTCCATCTGTGCTGTTGATCTTGTTTATTCTGAACATCCCACCCACCTTCCCCCTCCTGTAGATTTCCTGGAGGAGCAAACCCTTGTCCTGGTTTCCATAGGATTTTTACCTTAGACGTTACTTCTGCTAACAGTTTCTGTGTACACTCTTGCTAAGGTCTGCAAACTCGATCTGAGATAATGTAGAGAGGGGCATTATAGGTAAAGTCTTAGCTCGAGAGTTTTTTTGTCTGGCACTAGCTGTATAACGGCCAAGCTGGTTCCAAGCATCAGAACAGAGTCCCATTCGTCAAGAATGAATGAATATTGACAACACAGATGGAACGTTATGGTGAGTACATAATATTTATTTGCTCTGTAAACTCTTTTCTGTTTCTTCAATATCATTCCCAAGTACTCCAGTTCCTGAGAATCTCAGCTAATCAAATCACTCAATTACACAGTATGAAGACCCCTGTTCAGAATGAAGGTACTAGATTTTTCATCTTTAAAGCATAAGCCTAAAAAAGTGAAAGCTTTTAATATTGCTTATGTCTCTTTTAATGAATAAAGGTTTTGTTAATAGTTAACCATAATATCCTCTGCAAACAGTAAAAAAAATACTCCTTTTTCTCCCCTAGTGTTATAGGAGTGCATTTTGTCTTACTGTTATTACAAAAGGTTCAATGGCCAGGACACAAACAGTGAGGGATAAAGGACATCCCTGTTTATATCTTTTTAAGTCTATTGATTTAGATAGAAAGGATCCTAGCTTGACTTCAACATCATATACAGAAATAAATAAATCAATAAATTCTGCTGAAAGACCAAATGTTTCTAAAACTTTAAACAGGCTCAATTGACTGAGTTAAAAGCCCTTTTAATAGTTTACTTATTAATTCAAATTCTAACATGTAATGGTTAACTGCACTCGTGTAATAATTATTTTAATATTTTCTTGAAACTTGACTTTTCAAAATAAAACTTGTATGGTAAATGAACTTTTAGTCTTTTTGTATAAAGGATACAAATATTTTGCAGTCTGTGTTTAGCAGAGATAATTGGTCTGTATGCTGAACAATTTGTTGAACTTCTTGGTATTGTGGTAATTACAGAATATTTCCACAAGGAAGGAAAATTTTTATTTTCTTGTATATCAAAAGCAAAAGAAGCTCAAATACCCACTAGCTCCAGGAATTAATTTTATTGAAAAAATGAGGCATTTTATCCACTTATTTACTGTCTACGTCTTCAGATTAAAAAAAAAAAAAAAAAAAAAAAAAAAGGTACTCCCATAACCAACTTAAGAAAACCCTGCCATCTAGTGGTTCAATAGCTACATTACATATAATTAAATGATGTGAAACTATATGGTTGATAACCATATTCTCTCTAAAATCTCTAAAATACTTCCATAAATTGCTATAAAAAATGGTCAGTACATTCATTAGGTAATTAAAAAAATCTAAATCTTGGACCTTTTGTTGATAAGTTTGTAATGGAAATTCTGTTAATGCCTGGGGGATGAGTTGTATTCAAAAGTACCTGCCAATATAATTCCCAGCTCTGTACAAAGGATTCCCAGTAGCCTCCCATTTTGAAGCATGGTACTTTCTCCAGTATGAAAACAAAAACTTTTTGAATTTTCACATGACTTAGAATGCTTATCATCATCTTCTTTCGGCTGTTCCAGTTAGGAGTCGCCACAGCGGATCATCTGTTTCCATTTCTTCCCGTCCTCTACATCTTGCTCTGTCACACCAACCACGTGCATGTCCTCTCTCACCACATCCATAAACCTTATCTTAGGCCTTCCCCTCTTCCTGTTACCTGGTAGCTTCATCTTTAGCATCTTTTTCCCAATATACTCAGCATCCCTCCTCAGCACATGTCCAAACCAACGTAATCTTGCCTCTCTGGCTTTGTCTCCAAACCTTCCAACCTGGGCTGACCCTCTAATGTACTTATTCCTAATCCTGTCCACCCTTGTCACACCCAGTGCAAATCTTAACATCTTTAACTCTGCCACATCCAGCTCTATCTCCTGCCTTTTTTTCACTGCCACTGTCTCCAACCCATATAGCATAGCTGGTCTCACTACCCTCTTGTAGACCTTCCCTTTCACTCTTACTGATGCACGTCTGTCACAAATCACTCCTGAAACTCTTCTCCACCCACTCCATCCTGCCTGTACTGTCTCCTTCACCTCTCTTTCACACTCACCATTACTCTGAACTATTGATCCCAAGTATTTAAACTCATCCACCTTCGTCACCTCTACTCCTTCCATCCTCACCATTCCTCTGTCCTCCCTCTCATTCACACACATATATTCTGTCTTAGTCCTGCTGACCTTCATTCCTCTTCTCTCTAGAGCATATTGCCATCTCTCCAGGGTCTCCTCCACCTGTTCCTACTCTCACTACAGATCACAATGTCATCTGCAAACATCATAGTCCACGGGGACTTCTGTCTGATCTCGTCTGTCAACCTGTCCATCACCATTGCAAATAAGAAAGGGCTCAGTGCTGATCCTTGATGTAATCCCATCTCCACCTTAAATGCATCTGTCACTCCCACCGCAGACCTCACCGCTGTCACACTACCCTCGTACATATCCTGTACCACTCTTACTTCTCTGACACGCCCGACTTCCTCATACAATACCACAACTCCTCTCTAGGCACCCTGTCAAATGCTTTCTCTAAGTCTACAAAACCACAATGCAACTCCTGCTGACCTTCTCTGTACTTCTCCATCAATGCTCTCAGAGCAAACATCGCATCTGTAGTGCTCTTTCCCGGCATGAAACCATACTGCTGATCACTAATCATCACGTCCCTTCTTAACCTAGCTTCCATTACTCTTTCCCATAACTTCATGCTGTGACTGATCAATTTAATCCCTCTGTAGTTACTACAGCTCTGCACATCACCCTTATTCTTTAAAATCGGTACCAAAACACTTTTTCTCCGTTCCTCAGGCATCCTCTCACTTTCCAAAATGTTATTAAACAATCTGGTTAAAAACTCCACTGACGTTTCACATAAATACCTCCATGCTTCCACAGGTATGTCATCAAGACAAACAGCTTTCCATTCTTCATCCTCTTCATAGCTATCCTTACTTCCTCCTTGCTAATCCATTGCACTTCATGATTCATTTATCCCCACATCATTCAAGAATGCTTGTATAAAGCATTATTCAGGTCCTTTTTTCTGATTGCATAATCGTTTTAATAAATTTGATGTTTTAAGCATTTGCGATCTTTCATACGTAGAAAGCTGGG